>NC_051163.1:96189190-96283736 GCF_013339745.2 Dermacentor silvarum
GCGGCACTAGACAAATTAAGTGTGAGATACGGCCGAGAGTGTACCAAAGTAGTTTCTCAATGAAGAAATGAACAATGAATTGAAAGCTCTCGCTTTTCAGCTGAATGAAATCTGAAAGAAGCAAACTTTAGTATAACATTTCACCCCACAATGAACGTCGGAACCCAGTGCCGTATTTCTAGGCTACTTCACTACAAAAAACATGTAAAAAGAAAAAAAACATCCGCCTCCATTTCACCTTGTGACAGTGGACGTACGACCAAGCAGGTGTGGACGTTAGTCAAGCACCGCCACCACAAGCGACGTACGTGATGCGCGCACACACATGTGCCTATGAGGAGCGTACGTCATCGTTCTTCTAGGCCGTCCGCCAAGCACAAGTGCCATATTGAACTAAATTATTATTTAAAAGTAAATTGCGCCAGAAAATGCGCAAAGTACGAGTTACAGACCAGCTGCAGTCATAACAGCTTCGCATAGTTATCTGAACATACGAGAAAACATAAATCTGTTACGTGGAAACTGAAAAACAAAGCACTTTTCCTGCTGCGGTTTGAGGTTTGTATGAGTGGCCGCGGCGGCTAAATGGCCGTAACGTTAGAACAACCAATGTCCCCATTTTTTGTAGGGCTTCCGCCTAGAGCAAGTACGTTATTGAAGTAATTACATTTCTCAAAGTAAAATGTGTCCGAAAATTCGTAAGTGTGATTACACAAAACCTACAGACAGGGTAGCATCGGATTGTAATTCGAATATGTAAGAAAACATAATTTTTTTACGCGGAAACTTAAACACAAACCTCGCTTCCATCAGCTGTTTTTTGGGAAAGCATGCCAAATCCCGACCAACTAGAGAGCTTCGCAGTAAAAAATTCGCACTTTTTTTCCCAAACAGCGAAGCACAGAGAGCAAGGCTTATCGTTGCACTCCGGCTTGTCGGAAGGTGTTACAATACGCGGAGACTACATGTTGTGACGTAGCCTGCTAGGAAACTGCTGCGGTGCAGCAAGAACAGAGCCCCGGCAGCTATACCAGGCGTCTGTAAAACGCTAGCATGATTGGCAGGGCAACCAGAGGCGCTTGAAGCGTCATATTTCTCGATGGTACACGGGATGAGATGAAGTGCACAAGTTTGCATCTCGGTCGAAACGCTAGCGTTTGTATGCACAGCGCTAACGCCAGCAAGAGAGCGCGGCCTTGGCCACGCTCTCTTGCTGGCGTTAGCGCTGTGCATACAGAGCCGCAGAGCCGTTTGACGAAGCGTGACAGCATGCCCACTTGGCTGCGTTGTCTTTGCAGCCGAGTGACAGTGACAAGAACTTTCATTGGTCCTGACAAACTGTGGACAGGGGTGCCCTGCAGATTTTTTCGCTCCTGTGGGCACCGTCCAACACTCCTCTTACTGTTTATATGCGTGACAATATGGTGGCCCCGGCGGTGCGAGTGCACTTCGGGGTTCCATAAAATTGCTATCAGTTTAAACATAATTGTTACATCTACGAGAACATCGGAATGATACAAAAAAGCCGGCAGATCCCACGCCCTGTGGGAATCGATGTTATGCGAAGCAGTGTGCGAGGAGCCGATCAAGTTAAGGCAAAGACCATGACAGCACCAAGACTTAGGCGGCTGTTTCAAGACTTACATTACAAGCAAGTCATGAAATTAATTTCATCAGTCCTGAGGAGTCCCTGTGGATAGGCCTAAGATACCTAAGGCGAAAGCCCTACTCATGCTCATGACTATGACTTCGACCACCAATCTTTAGCCTTTTCCATCACATAGTACCACCTCCAAACCCATTACATTTGTTTTTGAGTGGTAATCTTTTTTCACTGTGTCATTGTCATTCTTGTTGAGCCATGGTCATGAATATAACTTCTACCACCATCCTTTAGTGTTTCCTACACTTAGTGCCCCCGTCCGAACCCATTTAGTGGTTTTTGAGTGTTAATCTTTTTCGCTTTGTCATTTTCATTTTTGTGGAGTTATGCTCACGACTATGACTTCTACCATCATCCCTTTGTGTTTCATTTACTTAGTTCCCACTTCCGAACCCATTTCAGTGGTTCTTGTGTTTCAATTTGTTTTGCTGAGCCATTCTCATTTTTGCCTAGTCAGACTCAGGACTTAGCCTCTACCATCATTATTTAGTATTTTCTTCACTTGGTACCCACGTCATAACTCGTTTCAGTGGTGTTTTTAGTGGTAATGTTTTCTTGCTGAGTTAGTCATTTTTGCTGAGTCATGGTCATGACGAGCGCGTGGCAGATAGCAAATGAGATAACTCTGTTCGTGCGAAAGTCCCAGGAGGCCTAGCAGGCCCAGGAACCCCAGGGGCCCCAGGAGCCGCAGGAGGCCCAGGACAGCCAGGAGGCCCAGGAAGCGACGGAGGTGCCGGGAGCCCAGGAAACCCAGGTGGCGGAGGAGGCCCAGGAGGCAGCGGGGGCCCAGGAGTCGGCGGTGGCCCAGCAGGCGCCGGGGGCGCAGGAGGCCACGGGGGCGCAGGGGGCACCGGTGCCCCAGGAGGCGGCGGAGGCGCAGGAGGCAGCGGAGGATCAGGCAAAGGAGGTCCAGGAGGCGACGGAGGTCCAGGAGGTGACGGTGGCCGAGGAGGCACCGGAGCCCAAGGAGGCTCCCCAGGCTCAGGAGGTACCGGAGGCCCAGGAAACCCCCCCGGTAGCCCAGGTCGCCCCGGACGCCCAGGAGGCCCATGAGGCCCCGGGAGGGGAATAAACGTTTAGCCGCGACACCAAATGCGTATCTTGCGAGCGGGTGCAAGAGCAACTGTTTCATGCATCCGGTGGTCTGGCTTTACTTTGGCGATTTTCTTCTTTTTTTTTTGGCAGGACGCAACAAAAAGTCACCCTTCGCGTTATTTTCGCGGTTTTCTTCTTTTCGTGATGACGGCAATGAAAAGTCATCCCTCGCGTTACAATCGCGGTCGCATTACAATCGAGTAAATGCGGTATGTAACTCCCTGTGTACTCCTGGCCGAAATATTGTTTTGGTTAGTGCCGCTATTATCTGTTTCCATTTTTGTGCCCATTAACGTGACCCTTCTCTATTAGGACTCTTCATGTTGCGTCAGCAGCACCAATTGCATTATGTGTTTCCCCTCAAAACTTTTCAATATACCAGATCCTTTTCTCGACCCCTTCTCCCATAGGTGTACCACCGATCCTCCGCATCACGTTCCATTCTCTCTCTGCTGCCTTCCCAGCTCTTCCACGGATACATCAAGTTGCCTTACTACTATATGCGTATTCACCTCTTGTTTTTTATCCCTCGTACTGTCGTCACAGTTCCTAGATCTGTTTCACCGGATAGATTCACGGAGCGACTATAGGTCCTCGATTCCTCTCGGTCTTGGTATATTTCCTATGATCAAGTCATACAGCGGTTCTTCTACGCACCTGGCTGTCACCATTCCTGTATAGTACGGTGTGAATAAATATATATTTGCCTCCGGGAGGTATCTCACCCAGCTGTCCGCGAACACAACTGGTTTGATCTGCCCCGTGATGCTTTTCATAGGTACCAAACATCTCCTTACTAGCACGGTGTCCGCACCCATGTCTCTGAATACAGTAGCCTTCTTTTCTTCTTCTTTATCTCTACCACTGGCATATCTCGCTCTTTACTCTCGACAATGGATGCACTTACGACCTCTGATCTTTCCGTTTCTTCAGACCTACGAGCTTCGCGAGTTTCACTAGGGGCTATAATCGTTGACACTTCTCGCGGTCTGCGTTTGCATTCCTCAGTTTTGCGTCCGCTCTTGTTACACTATTCACAATATTTCCGTTCACGTTGGTCATCACGTCCCGCACGACAATGAATTAATTGCCTGATGACCGGGACGGTCACAGAGGAAACATCTCCACTGTCCCCTGCGCCCATCCATTTAGGGTTTCTCTGTCAGCTCATTTCCCTCTAAAGTGGAAGCATCCCTAACACCCTTTCCTAAATTTCTCAATACCTGCGCCTGTACAAACTGGTCTGTTTGCTCTGCCACCTCCTCCACAGTCTGTAGTTTTCTCTCTTCCAGAAATATGACCAAACCATTGGTACATCTGGGAAAGAATTGCTCACCCACAACTTTGTCGTGACCTCCTTCATATATTTTTTTCTGTTTCGGACAGCTCAATCCACCTCTCAAAATAGTTTGTTAGACGGCATGCGAACTGCTTTCCCATTTCTGAATCTTCCGTCTTGCACAGTCTGAACTTTCCCGAAAGCCCTCAGCAGTCAACTTGAACTTCTGAAATAAAGCTTTTTGTACTTTGTCATAGTCTAACGATTCTTCTGCTGGCATCCAGCCAAACACCCTCAGAGCCTCCCTTATAAAATGCAGGCTAAGGGCGCTGGCCCACTTGCTCTTCTCCCAACCTTGCCTGAGTACCATCCTCTCAAACCGATGCAAATACGCATCTAGGTCATCCCTTCGCTCATCTTAAGGTGCCATTAGTTTCCTGGGGCGAATTTGTCTCGGTCTGGGAGAAGGTGAGTCGGATGGCGCCAACCTTGATGTACTGGTTGCTTCACCGGAACCCGCGAGCTCAATCATCGCCAAGCTTTCTTTTAAATGCGAAGTATTTCTTGGCGAACATTTTCCACTTTGACCGTATCTATCTATCTATCTATCCGCCTACGTCTTGGTGCTCTCATGGTCGTGTCGTTAACTTGGTAGGTACCAAAATTGGCATAGTTTGACAACAGTGTACGACGAACATAAATGATAGGGCATGACATGAATTTCATGACATGCATGTCATGTAGGTCGTGAAACAGCCGCCTAAAATGACAATGACCAAGCGAAAAAGCCGGCAGATACCACCCCCTGTGGGAATCGATGTTATGCGAAGCAGTGTGCGGGGAGCCTATCAAGTTAAGGAAACGACCATGAGAGCACCAAGACTTAAGTGGCTGTTTCATGACCCACATTACAAGCATGTCATGAAATTCATTTCATGAGTCTTGAGGAGTCCCTTTGGCTAGGCCTAAGAGACCTTAAGGCAAAAGCCTTAGTCGTGCTCATAACTATGGCTTCGACCATCAATCTTTAGCCTTTTCCTTCACATAGTACACCCTCCGAACCCATTACATTGGTTTTTGAGTGTTATTCTTTTTTCGCAAAGTCATTGTCATTCTTGGTGAGTCATTGTCATGAATATGACTTCTACCACCATCCTTTAGTGTTTCCTTCACTTAGTACCCACGTCCGAACCCCTTTTAGTGGTTTTTGAGTGTTAATCTTTTTCTCTTTGTCATTCACATTTTTGTGGAGTCATGCTCACGACTATCACTTCTACCATCATCCTTTAGCGTTTCATTTACTTAGTTTCCACTTCCGAACCCATTTCAGTGGTTCTTGAGTGTTAATATGTTTTGATGAGTCATTCTGATTTTTACCTAGTCATGCTCACGACTTTCCCTTCTACCATCATTTTTTAGAGTCTTCTTCACTTGGTACCCACGTCACAACTCATTTCAGTGGTTTTTTAGTGCTAATGTTTTCTTCCTGAGTTAGTCATTTTTGCTGCGTAATGCTCATGGATGTCACTTCTAACATCATCGTTTAGTGTTTCCATCACTTACTACGCACGTCAGAATCCACTTCGGTGGTTTTTGAGTGTGAATCTTTTTTCGCTGAGTCACTGTAATTTTTGCAGGGTCATGCTCATGTCTTTGACTTCTGCCATCATCGTTTAGTGTTTCCTTCACTTAGCAAGCACGTCAGAACTCATTTCGGTGGTTTTTGAGTGTTAATATTTTTTTCACTATGTCATTGGCATTTTAGGCGGCTGTTTCATGCCCTACATAATACGCATATCATGAAATTCATGTCATGACCTATCATTTATGTTCGTCATACACTGTATTATACTATGCCAATTTTGGTACCTACCAAGTTAATGAAACGACCATGAGAGCACCAAAACATCGACAGCAATTCATGACCTACATGACACACATGTTGTGATATTCATGTCAGAATCTATCATTTATGTTCTTTATACATTCTTGTCATACTATGCTAATTTTGGTAAATATCAAGTTAACGATACGACCATGAGAGCACCGACACGTAGGCGGCTAGATAGATACTGTCAACGAGGCAAATGTTCGCCAAGAAATGCTGCGCATTTAATATGGATTTGGGCAGGTCATGTAATGAGTAGGATGGATAACCGGTGGACCATTATAGAAAGGTTAGACTAAGAGAAATGAAGTGCAGTCGAGGACGGCAGAAAACTAGGTGGAGTGATGAAGTTAGAAAATTTACAGGTGCAAGTTGGAATCAGCCAGCGCAAGCCAAGGGTCATTAGGGATCGCAGGGAGGGGCCTTCTTACTGCAGTGGACATAAAAATAGGCTGATGATGGTGATGGTGATGATAATGTTTATAAGACTCATAAGGCGGAAAGGCCGGCGTAGTCGGCGTTGGCTTGACCTCAATGTTCCAAAAGTGAGCCAATCAAGGCAGTTCGTGACGTAAATTAAGGCAAAGTTAAATAAGCCACACTAAATTAAGGTAGAGGTAATTATGGCGTAGTTAACTAAGGGACCTTGAATTAGCTTACAGATCATTACGGCACTCGAACTACAACCAGTAGTGGGAGTCGAACTCACGACCTTTGGTGTTAATTAGGGTGAATTTTCAGGCATCGAGTGGCACCTGACACCGGCTAAAAAAAGTATCGCCAAGAGCTAATGGGGCTATACTAGTCAAGGTACAACCAAATTAGGAAGGCCCACTAAGCTTCAACAAAGTCACTCCTTCAGCAGACAAGGAATTGGCTTCGCTTGTGCAGTATTCAGCCGCTACCTCCCAAATGACGCGTACAATTTACCCATGGCTCTCATTCCCAGCGGCTGCGGATCACCTGACCAAGGTGGCGGTTAGACCTGCGACGCGTAGAGGGTGCTAAGAATCTCTGGCTCCGGACAGGCCGCCAATGAAAACCGTACCTCGCAACTTTCAACACGCGCACCCTATCGAGTGAGGCTAGCTTAGCAGGGATATTTAAAGAAGTATCAGTTATTGCCTGGAATGTTATTGGCCTTAGTGAGGTGAGACCTGGTGAGGCTTATACAGTGCTGACTAACGGCCACATCCTCTGCTACAGAGGTCTTCCAAAAAAGAGAGAATTCGAAGTAGGAAGCCTAGTCCATAAGGACATAGCGGGCAACATTGATGAATTCTACAGCTATAATGAGAGGGTAGCAGTCGTCGTAATAAAGCTGAGTAGGAGGTATGTAATGAATGTAGTACAAGCCTACGCCCCAACCTCCAGTCACGATGATGAAGAAATAAAACAGTTTTATGAAGATGTTGAATTAGCATTGAGAAAGGTGCAAACTCAGTATACTGTGTCATGGGAGACTTCAGTGCGAAAGTAGGGGAAAAGCAGGCTGGTAAGTAAGCAATTGGCAACTACGGCATCGGTTCTAGGAACACTAGAGGGGAGATACTGGTAAATTTCGCGGAAAGGAATAGGCTCCGAATAATGAATACCTTCTTCAGGAAGTGCAGCAACAGGAAGTGGACCTGGAAAAGCCCTAGTGGAGAAACAAGGAATGAAATAGATTTCATACTCTCTGCCGGTCCCAGCATAGTGCAGGATGTAGAAATGTTAGGTAGGGTAAAGTGCAGTTACTATAGGTTATTGAGGCCTAGGATTTCTCTCAATTTCAAGAGAAAAAGAATAAAATTAGTAAAGAAAAAACCCCAACCAAGGCGCAGTAAGGGTAAAAGCAGACCAATTCAAGCTGATGCTCGCAAACAAATATGCAGTTTTAGAACAGGAATATGAAGACAACATACAGATAATGACTGAAACTTGCTAGACTGATCTCAGAAGCACCAATTGACGTGGGAGGTAAGGCACCAAGGCAACCAGTAGCTAAATTCTACCAAGCAACAAATGACCTTATCAAGAAACGGCAAAACATGAAATTGTCAAACTCGAGAGATCAGCTAGAACTCGCAGAACTGTTGAAACTGATCAGCGAGAAGAAAGTGGGTGATATCCAAAATTATAACGTGCAAAAGATTGAGCAAGTAGTAAAATATGGGCGCAGCATGAAATCAGTGAGAAGAAAACTAGGCATACGACAAGGCAGAATGTATGCACTGAAAGATAAGCAGGGTAATATCATGAGCAATTTCAATGACATAGTAAAAGCAGCAGAATAATTCTATACTAGGCTGTACAGTGCCCACAGCAGCGAAGCTACTTTCATTCGAAGTAGTGATGAACAGAATACAGAAGCCCCTTCTATAACTAGCGATGAAGTTAGAAGGGCCTTGAAAGACATGACCTGGGGAAAAGCTACTAGAGAAGATAGAATAACAGTCGATTCATTCAAGAATGGAGGAGATATCATACTTGAAACGCTTGCGGCCTTTGATTCGCAATGCCTCACGACTTCAATGTACGAGAAAGCTGGAAGAACGCCAACATTATATTCATCCATAAGAAGGGAGACGTTAAAGAATTGAATAATTATAGACCCATTAGCTTGCTTTCAGTATTGTATAAATATTCACCAAGGAAATTTCAAATGGAAGGGGGGCAATACTTGACTTCAGCCAACCAAGAGACCAGGCTGGCTTCAGGAAGGGATATTCTACGATGGATCATATCCACGTCATCAATCAGGTAATGGGGAAATCTGCGGAGGACGATCAGCTTCTCTATATGACTTTATAGGTTATGAAAAAGCATTTGATTCAGTGGAGATAACAGAAGTCTTAGAGGCCTAAAGCAACAAAGGAGTACAGGGTGGATACGTGAATATATTGGCAAATATGTACAAGGATTGCACAGCAACCTTGGCTCTCCACAAGAAAAGTAGCAAGATACCTATCAAGAAAAGGGTCAGGCAAGGAGACACAATCTCTCCAATGCTATTCACTGACAAGCATTCAAGCTTGTCAGACTGGGAAGGCTTGGGAGTGAGGATCAACGGCAAATATCTCAGCAATCGTCGGTTTGCAGATGACATTGTGTTATTCAGCAACAATGGGGACGAGTTACAGCAAATTATTGAGGACCTTAACCGAGAAAGTGTAAGAGTGGGGTTGAATATTAATATGCAGAAGCCAAACATAATGTGCAATAGCCTGGCAAGGGAACAAGAATTCAGGATCGCCAGTCATCCTCTAGAGTCTGTAAAGGAGTACCTTCATTTAGGTCAATTACACACAGGGGACACTGATCATGAGAAAAACATTTACAGAAGAATAAAATTGAGTTGGGGTGCATACTTCAGGCATTGCTAAATCCTGAGTGGGGGCTTACCACTATCGTTGAAAAGTGTACAATCATTGCATTCTACCGGTGCTAACATACGGGGCAGAAACTTGCAGGTTAACAAAGAAGCTTGAGAACAAGGACCGCACAAAGAGCGATGGAACGAAAAATGTTAGGCCTAACGTTAAGAGACAGGAAGACAGTGGTGTGGATCGGAGAACAAATGGTGATAGCGGATATTCTAGTTGACATTAAGCGGAAGAAATGGAGCTTGGCAGGCCATGTAATGCGTAGGATGGATAACCGGTGGACCGTTGGAGTTACAAAATGGATAGCAAGAGAAGCGAAGCGCAGTCGAGGACGGCAGAAGACTAAGTGGAGTGATGAAATGAGGAAATTTGCACGCGCAAGTTGGAATCCGCTAGCGTAAAAAAGGGGTAATTGGAGATCACAGGGAAACGCCTTCGTCCTGCAGTGGACATAAATATAGGCTGATGATGATTTTGAAAACACACTAACGACGCAACGCTACGTTAACGACATCCTCAAGGGCCCCGCGAACAACGTTTGTTGCAACGTTCCACTTGCGCACCTTCGGGAAATCTGGTTTCAACACAATGGTGTTCCTGCGCATAGTAGTATTCAGTCTCGAGCGTAGCTCGACAAACTTTTTCCTGAAGGGTGGATTGGCCGGCACGGACCTGTACCCTGGCCTCCAAGTTCGCCGTACGTGACACCGCTGGACTTAATTTTGTGGGGCTACGGGAAAGATCGCGTGTTAGCAGCGAAACTACCACACCGGGCGTCCTAAAGGCAAAAATAAATTGAGAGTGCCGCGAGATTCCAACCCTGTTGGTCAAGGTTGGAGCAGCACAAGTGTTGGAAATAAGCAAGTACTGTATTGCTTCAGACGGTGACCTGTTTGAGTGCTTGCTATAGACGTTTTCACGAGGGCGCTTTGACGGTCTGGCGTGGAGAGTATGTGTCAGTGTTGCCTGTTCGGCCTGGACTGTGAGCTTGTCTTGCGCTTGCATTGCGGAGTGGTAGCTTTCCTTCGATGTTTCTGTTTATTTTATTGCGATAGCAATTATATGGACACTTCAACCGCAGTTCTGCCGTCGGCGTCGCCGTGAGGTTCCGTATAGATAAAATCTTCGCTGCGCACCGTATGCCCGAGCGCAAGCGTGAGGGGACACGCGCTATCACGGAGAGCGAACGCACTCAATCTTCCACGCGCAAGCAAGGAAGCGGGCAGCCAGCGCCGGAGGGAGTAGAGGGGGGGGGGGAGGCGCACTTCTACTCTGCCAACAACCACACTCGTCGCTCGCCCGCACCGTCTCTTATATCCACACGGCTCTGACCTTAGTATCGGCTGTGCATTCGCCGCTCAGTTTCCGTTGAAGCGATAGACCGCACGTACCTTCGCCCGCTGCGGCGTATGCGCTTGCTGCCAGCGTTTTGACAGTCGTTGTCTCCAGTCATTCAGTGTGATCTATTCATGTTTGTTTGTGCGCGCTCACACCACGCTCGTTCAGTTAGTAATAGTCGGGCCACATTTTCCAACGCACGCTACAGATGCAATGCTGCCCGGATCGGCAGTGCAGCGCTACAGGTGTGTCCCGTCGCACGCGCTGCCCACGGGAAGAGCTTCTCATCAACACCACCGTTTCACACGCGCCTTCTCGTGGTCATCGAGTCTCTCTTCATGTCGGTCTACTTACGCCGCAGCACACCTGCTTACTTAATCAGCTCATGTTTACTACAATTCATATTGCTACCAAAGCCGTTCACCTTACTTCGTATGACATTGCTGTGTTGCTATCGCATTCATTGCTTCGCCCTTAGGGCGAAACTGCGACATTTTTATCACGAATGACTTACGTTCGTAAATAATGGCATATATACTCATCAAAAGGCTACAGGCCAGCACTGTGGAGTTTGAGGGTGCACAAACAATCAGCAGAAAAAAAAACGATTTTGGGACTACATGCCGCGATGCCGAGACCCCATGCCGCGATGTAGTATTTTCACGCTTCGCCGGTTTCCTGCAACACTTGAGGACTAGGCATTTCAGCCTAATGTGAACCAATGCACACGTCAGTAAAATAACGCATTTTGGTAAACTCTTTTCGGCACATTTCCCAATAGGTTGCGAGAATTGTCAGCTCTTCGATGCAATATTTTCTCGTATGTAGTGGCAGAGGCTACATTTGTTATTCTTTCAAACACGACTTCATTCCAGTGCCCAAAACGTGGGTCACACGGCGCACTTTTGATCATCATCGAGCCTAATATGGGTCGAATTTCTTGGTCGCGATTGGCTTCTTTGCACAATTAGCGGAAGGGAGCCAATCGCGGTCGAACATTCCGATCCAGATCGGTCTCGGTCGCTATCAAACGCGGCCGTGTGACACCGGTATAAGACAAACTGGCGCACTCTGCGAGAGAACTAGTCGGTAAATACACTTCGCAACGATCTGGAAAAATCGTGTCCTATGGAACATGTACGCAGACCCTGTGTCCACCAAAACATTATCTCTGCGTTCACACGCAGCCTGCGCGGCCCTGCCCATAAAGGTAATTAACTTCAACAGTGTGGTACTACATCGAGCTCACCCTTCTTTGAGCGTTGTCTATGTGCTTGGGCAGCAAGAGAATGCAAAAACGAACGTGTCAACCTCATCAGCGCGGCCTAGTGCCAGTGCTAGAGTTCGGGAACCGTAATGCGCTAACTGTGCGTGGCGTAGAAACGCGCTAAATGAGCCCGCGCAAGTCAGAACGTAAAAAGATGGTATTCGCATGCGTACACGGACAATAGCATCATTCTTGCAAGAATACCAGTAACGAGAAAAATAAATTATTCGCACAGTTGATCAAGTGAAATACTTACGTGCGTTCAGTGACAGCTTCGCTGACCACTAAGTGCTTTTCACTCACGGTCAGTAGTGATTTACAGTCATACGTATATGTATTTATTCGACAATTGTTAAGACTCGACATTACTTTGTTATGAACTTAGCACAGTGAGACGGTGTAAGGGAAACAAGAGAAAGAGCAGAGATGGCCCTAACGCTGCAATATTATTGGCTTATTTCGCTTCAGAGATAGCGCACACGACCAATCCTTGCCGTACCCGATATCTTCAATACAAACTTCGCGCACGGTCTACGTTAAGGTTCACCGTGAGCGAAGCTTGTTCCAAATTCAGACATTCGCAAGAAAAGCCATTCCAGGTAAACAAACGTAAAAAATAGGTAAACAAATATATATTTATAACAACTCCTGTCATAATCCCTATTGTGAGTGACAGTATGTATAATTAAATAACTACTAAATACTAAAAATAAAAATCTAGCACCTGGGCTGTATCAGTTGCGCTGGCATCTGTGATAACTGTCGCGCGTCGGTTCGCTGCAGGTACCACGCTCCTCGATCGCCACGCTTTTGCTTTGACAATTGGTTATAGGGACCCTGCACCGCACCAGATTAAATAAATTTTGCATGATTGAGCTGTTCAATTGCGTCGGAAGCGTACGCAGTAGCCACGGCATATCTACCAACCACTGACACGCGTCATCGAGCCGCCGGCGCCTGGTTCCAAGCATTGCCCGACAACTACCTACGCACCTGCTTTCGCTAAATGCGGCAACCCTCAACCGCGAAACGTAATGGTGATCAGATACAATCTAGGATACGGTCACATGTGCCCAACAATAACAATGAAATATACCGCTGATAAGCACGCCAGGTCTCGACGAAGCAGACGCGGCTGCCGCCGCTACCGACCACGAAACACCACATCCACTGGCGGGGCTTTCTATTGCCATTGCACTTCACACTGAGCGCTCACGCGAGCACGTGAAACATGTAACAAGTCAAGCGGCACAAGACAAGCGAAGCGGAAGAAAACAATTGAAATAATGCGCGGCGAAGATCACACAACCGAAGTGCGGCCGGCCTGCTCTCGCAAGGCGCACAGTCCAAAATGGCGGCATAACAAGTTCTGACGCTAGACGTCGCCCGTGTCGGCCAATGGCGCTGCTCAAACGTCGGTTTGTGAAAAGGTCTATAAGTGGCAGTGGAATATTACCGCTCAAAGTTGGTGTAAAACGTGACTGTTTAATACCCCTGACACACGGGCACTCTAAAGTCCTTTAGGTAAGGGGACATCTACTGGAAAGGCGTTCAAGCGCAGTGACACACGACAAAGGAGTATTTCCCTCCCGGCAAAGTTCCTTTGAGGGAAAGAAAATCGAGCACCTAGTTTTCGAGCAGAAAGGTGTACTCTCGCATACAGTGTGCACAACTCATCTGTAGAAAAAAACCTGGTACATAGCTAATGTGCCCCGCAAGTATTTGTTTTAGCTTGGAAAATCTTTTAAATTTTTAGTAAATTCCTCGCTGGTGTAACCTATTTCTCCAAGCCCATACCTCCTTGCCCGTAAAGCCCCTTGATGTTAGAAAGTAACGACACGCTTTGATCTATGCCGCAACGCCCTCGCCGCCGCGGTCAACCTCCTCTTTTAGGGGCGAAGCTCCTTAGGGTGTGGGTTGTTCCCTCCTCTGTAGTAGTAGTAGTAGTAGTAGTAGTAGTAGTAGTAGTAGTAGTAGTAGTATGTAGCCACCTGTAGTTTTATGAAGTGTTCACTAGATGGAGTTCCGGTTCCGGTTCCACTTCCGGTTCCACTTCCGGTTCCGGTTCCACATTGCGCGCGTTCGCTGCGAACGCGGGCAAAACGCCGACGGCGTCGACAACAGTTCTGTGCGTTGCTGGTGCTGCTGCATGTCCAAGTTTATACAGCTGATAAAACTACCTTGAGTCGACCCCATGGCTGCTTCGCATACTTCTCAGGGTTCCCCTACGGGAAGATGGTGTAATTTTCTCTCTCGTTCCCGACGTGCACTCTCTTTATCTCTCGTCCGTAGCTGTGGTTTACCCGAATGATCCCCCGGTGCTTCGCCCACTCATCATCATTCACTTCGTGGATATGCTGAGATTTTTTTCTCCCCCTCTTTCGCAGAAGTGGCGCAGCCGCCACGCTGAATGGCTGCGGCGGGCGATACTAGCCCATCAGGTGACCATGACGTCACGAAAACGGCGCGAAACTTGCTTTCGCGCGCCTTCAGTTTCTCCCGCCCGCCATGCGCTGTCCAAGTGGCGGTCGCCCTGGCGTTTCCTTGTTTTCCCGTCTTTCCGTAAGAATCTGAGCTTCGTTCTCTGTGGCAATGCCTTGCTACTGCGCATTTCAATGCAGCAGCAGGTCAGCGAAAGGGCTAGCATTATTTTCTATTTCCCGACGAGAACGGAATGTCGTTGGCCGGTTCCGTGGCTCCATAACATCGGGAGAAAGGATTTCGCGCCTTCTAAGCACGTCCTTCTACAGCTTTTACAGCTTTCCTTATACTCGTAGGTGAAGATGCATGGATATTTTAATGCTCTTTTGCACAGCCGGACTCTTTGTTCAGTCAATACAGAGCACCTATAACTATGCATATACTAGTTTTTTTTTTCCAAGTGAGTCGCTTAACTTTTTTGTTGACTCTTCGTCCATTGACAAAGTTTTTTGTGTTCGCGCGCGTGCGTTTGTTTTCAAATGTATGTAATTTATAAGGTAATGGCTGTAACTCCTATTCTGCAATGGTGTGTGCGTGCGTGCGTGTATGTATGTATGTGTGTGTGTGTGTGCGTGTATGCATCTGTGTGTATGTGTGTACGCGTGTGCATGTATGTATGTGTCTGTGTTTGCGTGTGTCAGTACGTGTGTGCGCGTGTCTGTGTGTGTGTGCGCGCCAGAGAAATATTTGTAGTTAACGTGGTACTTCTTTTTTATCCGCCCATCGGTCCGGTCCGCAACCTTCGGAGCCGCCTAGATCATTCTGTAGTTCAGTGCCGTCAGATACGAAATACTGGTAGCGATTTTCATCGTGCGAAAAAGGGTGAATAAGTATTATATTGTTGCATTAAACCAAAGAATTATCTTCTTTCCTGCATATATATATATATATTGTGAGACGTCGGCCGATGCGATGCCTTTATTTCCGAGCAGCCGCCCGAGTCAGGGACGAAGCACCGCACGAGACAAAAGGTGATGATGAGTCGTATGTACAGATGACGACGACGATATGCACAAAATGCGCTCACACTAACTTCCCCCCCTTCAGGAAAGCGGTCAGCAAGACCGCAAGCTAGAAAGGGTAGGTACGGCGAATGTAGGGTTTCAGGCGAGATACGTGAACGATTTCCGTAGTGTGGCGGCGACGGTCATTATCTGAGGTGACAGGAGTGACGCGGTAGTTAACGGCCGAAGTTCTTTGCAAAACGGTGTAGGGGCCGAGATTTCTGCGGAGAAACTTTTCACAGAGGCCCGGTGCGCGAACAGGTGTCCACAAAAGAACTTCGTCGCCTGGGCGGAACGAAGCAACGCGACGCGTTGCATCATAGCGAATTTTCCTTTTTGTCCTGAATGGTAGAGGTGTTGGCGCGGGCAATTGCACGGCAGCGGGCGATGCGAGCAGCAAATTCTTCAGGAAGAGATGCGGATGGAGCAGCAGGTGCTGAAAGGAGTGTAGTGTCAAAGACGAAAGACGGCGCACGACCATCCACAAGGAAGAAGGGACTGTAATTGGTTGTACGTTGGATGGCAGTATAGTACCCAAACGTGACGAAAGGTAGGATGGTGTCCCAGTTGGTGTGATCGGGTCGAACACACATTGACATCATGTCGGACAAAGTTCGATGAAAACGCTCGGTAAGACCATTTGTTTGCGGATGGTTCGCTGATGTGGTCTTATGGGTGGTGTCAGAGGCCTGGAGGACTTCACGAAGGACATGCGAAAGGAACGTCTTGCCACGGTCACTCAGGAGCACACGAGGTGCGCCGTGGCGCAAAACGATACTGTGCACGAAAAACTCGGCGACTTCTGAGGCAGAACCAGAGCGAAGAGCAGCTGTCTCAGATTACCGCGTTAGATGATCCACTGCGGTAACGATCCAGAGGTGACCAGCGGGCGTGAGTGGGAGGGTTCCGTACAAGTCTATGTCCACAATTGTGAAGGGGGTGGACGGGCATGGTAGAGGCTGCAGAGGACCGGCTGGAAGGGATGTTGAGCGTTCTCTGTGTTGGCATGACGCGCAGGAGCTAATGTATTTGGCGACAGAGATGGAAAGGCCCGGTCAGAAACAACGCGTTTTGATGCGGTCGTAGGTCTTAAGAAAGCCCAAGTGGCCAGCCGTCGCGTCGTCGTGAAATGCTTGTAATACTTGGAGTCGAATTGAGCAAGGTATGACTGGTACCCATCGGTTACCGGAAGGATGGTAGATTGATCGAAATAACGCTCCACCCTGAAGCTTAAAACGTGAAAGTTGTAGTCTTAAGCGACTGTTGGGGGTCGGGCCAAGCCAGTAAGTCGGTCGATCAGCGTTCGGCAATATGGGTCAGTACGCTGGAGTGAGACGAGGTCAGTGGACGGAAGAAAGTCAACTGAGGCAACCGCCTGTCCCGGGCTACTGGACGTGTGTTGAGACGTGTGGCTAGATGGTGACGTGCAGAACGAAGGTGAAGCATGGGTGTTTGGAGACAGCGGGCAGCGTGACAAAGCGTCGGCATCTTGATGTTGTTTGCAGGACCTATACGTGACAGTAAAGTCATATTCCTGCAAGCGCAGTACCCAACGGCCGAGGCGTCCAGACAAGTTTTTCAGGGACGACAACCAGCAGAGAGCATGATGGTCGGTCACAATTGTGAAATGGCGGCCGTAGAGATAGGGTCGAAATTTTTGTATTGGCTACACCATTCCTGTTCTGTAATTGTGTAGTTGCGCTCAGCAGGAGAAAGAGTACGACTTGCATAAGCCACGACTTGCTCTTCAGACTTCTGATTCCGCTGCAGCAGGACAGCGCCAATTCCATGCCCACTGGCATCAGTGTGTAGAATAGTAGGGGCGGTTTCATCGAAATGACGGAGCACGGGCCCTGACGTGAGAAGTCGTTTGAGGGTCTGGAAGGCGGCTTCATAGTCGTCCGACACACAAAGGACGCGCTCGAAGTCAGAAGTTTGTGTAGAGGAGCGGCGATGGTGGCGAAGTCACGAACAAAGCGGCGGAAGTAGGACGCGAGTCCTAGAAAGCTGCGGAGTTCTTTAAGTGTGCTTGGTGGCGGAAATTACAGCACTGCAGCGATTTTATCGGGATCAGGCTGGATGCCATGCTTACTGACGACGTGGCCCAATACTTTAATGCTTCGGCTTGCAAAGCGGCACCTTTTAGTATTGAGTTGGAGACTAGCCTTTGCTAGACACGTCAGAACTTGGTCTAGACGTTGTAGGTGCTGGGAGAAACTCGACGAAAAGATGACAATGTCGTCCATGTAACAAAGGCATGTCTTCCATTTTAAGTCACGGAGTACTGTATCTATCATACGTTCAAACGTAGCTGGCGCATTGCACAGTCCAAAAGGGATCACGTTAAACTCGAAAAGGCCATCAGGTGTAGCAAACGCAGTCTTTTCTTTATCTTGCTCATGCATTGGAATCTGCCAATATCCGGAGCGCAAGTCGAGGCTCGAGAAATACTCGGCACTTGTAAGGTATCCAAAGCATCGTCCATACGAGGCATTGGATAAACATCCTTGCGGGTAATTTTGTTTAGCGCCCTATAATCGATGCAAAAGCGCCCAGAACCATCCTTTTTTTAACAAGCACAACAGGAGAAGACCAAGGGCTTGCTGAAGGCCTTATAATGTTGCGTGTCAGCATGTCGTTCACTTGTTCTATAACTTTTCGCTCCGAAGGTGACACACGGTACGGGCGACGGCGAATGATGCGAGAGCCGTCTGTTTCAATTCGATGAGTAGTTACAGTGGTCCGACCCAGGCCTCGCGAAGAAACGTCAAAACAAGCTGCATGCTTCATTAAAATGGTGAGGAGTGCATCCGTCTGGGCCGGATTGACACCTGCACTCAAGGTGGCCTTAATAGCACTAGTGTGGCCTTCTGCGGGCGTACAATGCGCGGAAGATGGGGCAGGCGAAACACTGACGACACATACCGGCGCAGCGTCGGTGAGCTTGGCGACAGTAGACCCTTTCGGCAGTAGTAGTGGCTCAGGAGTCGTATTAAAGGCTGTGAGGTTGGCATAGCCACTCGAGAACCGGACCAAGCAAGAAGCGATGGCGAGCCCTCGTGAAATGCAGCGCTGAGAAGGTACAACCAATGCGTCTCCGTCGACAATGTCTGTTGACTCAAGGGTACGAACACGTTCTTCGTCTGGTTGGATAATAAAATCCGCTGCTGCAATGAGGTTGGGACACGGGAAACCGAAAACGGGATAAGTCTCGGTGTCGCTGATGTGGATGCTTGGGTCGCCGCACGAAATTAGTGCAGAAGCAGCGGACAGGAAGTCCCATCCTAATACCATCTGATGAGCGCACGTCGAAAGCACCGCAAGTTGCACATGATGACGAATACCGTCTATCAGGACGCCAGCTGTGCACTGTCCGGTAGGAAAAATGGGAACGTCATTGGCACCACATAGGACTGGACCAACATACGGCATTTGCACTTTTTGCAGACGGAAGCACAGTTCACGCTGTATAACAGAAATAGCGGCTCCAGTATCTACAAGGGCGTCGACGAAAACACCTTCCACACAAGCTGAGAGCAAATTGGCGGGGCGAGCAGGAGAAATTGGGAAAGTCCGATACGATGCAGTTTCTGCTCCGAAAACTGCAGCCTCGAGTTTCCGAATGGGTGTCCGCAACAGGGAAGCACCACGCAAGGGCGATGAGGAACGGCGGTAAGGTGAAGGAGAGCGACGCCGGGGCGAGCGGGATGCTCGAGCCATGTCCTGGGAAGGTGAAGGAGAGCGACCAGAAGAGGTTGTGTACGGTCCGGGAACGTACGAATCTAGCCCTGGTATCCTGTCTCGCCCAAAGGTGTCATAGCCTCGCCTGGGTGATACCCGGGAACGTAGGAGTCAAACCTAGGTGCGCTGTCTCGCTGAAAGGTAGCATAGCCCCGCCTTTCATCTTGCTGATGCCGACGGCAGAAGCGAGAAATGTGGCGAGAAATGCCGCGAATACCGCAGTAGAAGCAAACAGGGCGCGACGACCGCCAGGAAGAGCAGTACGGCTGTGCAGGAGTATTCGCTGCCAGCGAAGCTAGGGGGTCGCGGTAAGCTTCGGCAGGTGGAGACTGAACGGTCGAGGGAGGCCGGGAGGCAATTTCGGCATAACTTGGCGGACGAAATGGTGCAGTAGACTTGTCCATTTGGACCTTTGTCATGGACGCCAGTTCGTCCTTGATGATGTCATGCAGTCCAGGAGGAGCGGGGCGAACGGTTGTAAGCGTCGTAGGCCCAGAAAGATGGCCGTGAAGTTCCTCCTCGATGAGAGTGCGTATCAGGGCTCGCAGCTCAGCATCACCGTTGAGATGAGGGTCGGTAGAGGCGCGTGGCAGGCGATAGACTGGAGCGTGTCTAGACGCTGGCAGGCCGTGATAATATCCCCAACGCAGTTTGGGTTCTGCATGACGAGAGCATTAAAGGCGACCGTGTTGATGCCCTTCAGTATGTGGCGAACGTGATCAGCTTCCGCCATGGCACTCTGTGCGCGGCGGCAGAGAGCGAGGACGTCCTCAATGTAGGACGTATAGGACTCGTGCTGCTCTTGTATGCGCGTTGCCAGCTTCTGTTTCGTGACTTCGGAGCGTCCAGAGGACATGCCGAATATCTGGCGAAATTGTTGGGTGAATGATGGCCAGTACGAAAAGTCACTTTCGTGGTTAAAAAACCATGTTTTCGCAACTTCGGTTAAGTAAAAAGCGACATACCGCAATTTGTGCGTGTCGTCCCAATGATTGGCGTCGCTGGCTCTGTTGTAGTGATCGAGCCAATCTTCCACGTCGTGGCCGCGGAGGCCGGCAAAGACGGGAGCTCGGTGTGTGGTGTTCACCGTACAGGTAGGCCCAGCGGGCTGAGCAGAAGTGGTAGCAGCACTGGTGGACGGCTTGGTTTCTGCCATCACCGTGGTAGGCGAGAGTAAACGACGACCGGATCGGAGCTCCAGGGGAAACGGGAAAGTAAGAGGACGTGGTAATCGAAGCACTCTCCACCACTTGTGAGACGTCGGCCGATGCGATGCCTTTATTTCCGAGTAGCCGCCCGAGTCAGAGACGAAGCACCGCACGAGACAAAAGATGATGATATGGACTTGAGTTGGTTAAGAGAAAGTATAAAAATCAGTCAAATAACAACCGCTCAATGATATTGTCACGACTAAAGACAACGAAGTGAGGGACGCGAGCACAAGCATGTCCCTCTCCGAAGAAGATAAAGTTGGCGCGGCCAATTCTTTTTGGGCCTTGAATATAGAGCTTGTGTTAGTTGTTGTGCCGTCGTCCTGTGTGCTGTTCTTCGCGTCCTGCGACACTGGTGAAGGTGCTGGGTACTTCCTGATGCCAGGAACTCCTGTGCGGAGTGCAACGCCCAGTTCAAACACGCAACCTATTCCTGCAGTGGACACTTCTATCCACCGCTACAGTCGCCGACTGCGGGGTCTCAGCCCGGAGGTACTCCTCTTGGAAAACTCCCCATCAACCGGACCACCACCTAACGAGATGGCAACCGCAGGACCTTCTCAGGTGACTCTGCAGCATCCTCAGACTCCCGAAACATTTCATGGTGATGCTTACGAGGACGTCGAAGATTGGCTCGCGCAATACCATCGAATCGCCAAGGCGGACTGCAGAAGAAAAACTCGCACGCATCTACTTCGCCCTGGCGGACAGTGCTTGTACGTGGTACGAGAACCGGGACGCCACACTGACTTCCTGGACTGAGTTTCGACATCAGCTTTCAACGACCTTCGCAAACAACGATCGTCGCGATTCTGCCCAACATCTAATCGAGTCGTGCATCCAGAAGCCGAACGAGAGGGTCGCCTTGTTTGTGGAGGACATGACCCGCCTGTTCCGCCGCGCTGACCCAGAGATGCCGGAAGCAAAGAAAATCCGCCATCTGATGCGAGGCGTCAAGGAACAGCTTTTCGCCGGTCTTCTTCGCAACCCGCCTACAACCGTTGCGGAATTCATCTAGGAGGCTACGTCCATCGAACGAGCACTGCAACAACGTTGCCGACCCTACGATCGCCCAAACAACGCCTCGAGCAACGTTTCTGCTATGGCTGCCGGCAATGAGTGTTCGCTTCGTGAGCTCATCCGGGAGGTTGTTCGTGAAGAGATTCGCAACCTCCTTGTGACTCCACAGGAGTCAGTCGGGGCTTCTGTAGCAGAACTTGGGCGGCAAGAAATCAGGCAGGTATTCTCGTTACCCGAATTCCTACCGGACCAACGGTCTGTGAGCTACGCATCGGCTGTTCGTCGTCCTCCTCCAGGAGCAGCCTACAACTCATCACCAATGGCTCGTCCTTTCAACGAGCCGCCATCCCCGCCGTACCACGCGCAGCCACTGACCGCGAAACCTAGTGTACCTGTTGAATCGTCGGCCTACTTCCCTCCACAGGCAACTGCAGCTTGGCCACAGAGGACGCCCACAAGGCGACCACTTGTTCGCAACACGGACATGTGGCGCACCGTCGACCGCCGTCCTTTGTGCTTTCATTGTGGAGAAGCCGGCCACATTTACCGTTTTTGCCCGTATCGTGACCACGGATACCAGAGCTTTCCACCCTCTTTCCCTCGAGTTCGCTTTGAAAACAGGCGCTACAATGACGACATTACTCCACAAGGACATACATTCATTCGTCGAACCCGCTCTCCTTCGCCTGCACCGAGCTCTTCGCCGCAAGGTCGCAGTTACGCCGATGTAGTCAGGGGCGGCAGGTCCCCTAGCCCTCGTCGGGGAAACTAACAGGAGCGACCTATGGGGGGGAAGTTGCCGACCATCGAAATGCTACAACACCCCCACCACTATGTGTGCAATCGGACAATATGTCTCTGCCGACGCCAAGGGAAGTCGTAAGTGCCGACCTCGCTGTTTTCTTAGACGGACACCCAGTAACCGCGTTAGAAGATACTGGGGCCGATTTCTCGATAATCAGCCAGAAACTAGCCGATAGCCTTAATAAAGTCAAAACATCATGGACTGGTCCCCACATAAGAACGGCGGGAGGTCAATTGATAACCGCAACAGGCAAATGCACGGCCAGAGTTGATATCGGTAGCTCGACGTTTGTTGCCACTTTCGTTATCTTGCTGGAGTGCTGCAGAGACGTGATATTGGGAATAGATTTCCTGCATAAATACGGCGCTATTATAAACATTCCGGACAGGTCGGTCACGTTTTGGATGAACGCAGATTCGGTCGTACCTTGTGACGATCAGCGACGTGAGCACTTACGTATCTTCGATCACGATGTAACCATCCCTCCGCACTCAAGCGCTCTTGTGCCTGTAACATGCGACTCGGCAAGGTTTTCCAACATGATCGCCGAACAAATTCCTGCTCTGCTGTTTAGTCATGGCGTATCAGTTGCAAGAGGCGTAGTTGACATAACTCGCGGACAGACGGACGTCCTACTAACAAACTTTAGCCCTGAACGCCGGCATCTTACAAGGGGTATGGCAGTCGCATACGTGGAAGAGCTCAATGAGGTTACCGACTGCATGATTGTTGAACAAGACGATTCCGCCGGCCTAGCGACCGTGCCTCTATCCATTGATGTCGGCCCAAGTTTGCTTCCTACACAGAAAGAAAGACTCCTCGAGCCGATTGATGAGTTTCGGAACTGTTTCTCTTCGACGTCCAAAGTTGGCCAAACGCCGCTGACCAAACACCAATTTATTGCAGACGAAACGGCCAGACCCATATGGCAAAACCCGTACCGGGTGGCAGCGCGAGAACGTGAAGCGATAGAAAACGAGGTGCAGAAAATGCTTCAAGATGACGTTATTCAGCCGTCAAAGAGTCCTTGGGCATCGCCGGTAGTGTTAGTCAAAAACAAGGATGGCAGCTTGCGCTTCTGCGTCGACTACCGCAAACTCAACCAGGTCACTAAAAAGGTCGTTTACCTGCTACCCCTCATAGACGATTCTCTCGATAGACTACGGCATGCATGCCATTTCTCGTCAATGGATCTAAGAAGCGGCTATTGGCAAATAGAAGTAGACGAAAGAAACCGTGAGAAAACAGCATTCGTGACACCTTATGGCCTCTATGAATTTAGGGTACTTCACTTCGGCTAGTGCTCTGCGCGGGCAACATTTCAGCGGCTAATGGACACCGTTGTGTCAGGACAAGTGGCAAACATGCTTAGTCTATGTGGACGATGTGATTGTATTCTCTGCGACATTTGACGAGCACTTGAGGCGACTACGTGCTGTTTTTCAAGCTATACGGTCCGCTGGTCTCACGCTTAAGCCGGAAAAATGCCATTTTGGCTTCGAAGAGCTTCTTTTTCTAGGCCATGTTGTCAGTAATGAGGGAGTACGACCTGATCAGGAAAACATAGCAGCCGTTGAACATTTTCCTGTGCCATCCGACAAAAAGGCAGTGAGACGATTTTTAGGGTTATGCGCATATTACCGGCGTTTAATTCAGAACTTTTCACGCATCGCCGCTGACACGCCTCACCAGAGAAGACGTAGCATTCGTATGGGATGAAGATCAGCAGAAAGCATTCGACGAGCTACGGCAACGCCTTCAAAATCCACCGGTCCTGGGACACTTTGATGAAGACGCCCCGACAGCGGTTCACACCGATGCCAGCAATATCGGCTTAGCAGCTGTACGTGTACAGTGGCAAGACGGCGCTAAAAAAGTGATAGCCTATGCAAGTAGAAGCCTTTCCCGCACAGAAGAAAATTATTCAACTACAGAAAAAGAGTGCCTTGCGGTGGTTCGGGCGGTGATCAAATTTCGCCCATATTTGTACGGCCGCTCGTCTGATGTTGTCAGTGACCACCACTCACTCTGTTGGTTGACGAACATAAAAGACCCATCAGGACGATTGGCGCGCTGGAGCCTTAAACTTCAAGAATTCGACATGGCTATTGTGTACAAGTCGGGAAAGCGGCATACGGAGGCGGACTGCCTTTCTCGCGCCCCATTCGAACCTGCAAGTGCAGACGATGACGACGCTACAGCGTTTGTTGCAGTTGTCAACACGGCTACGCACGCACAGCAGCAACGCGAAGACCCAGAATTGGAGCCCATTATTAGCTTCCTACAGGGTCGCACTTCTACTCTGCCAAAACGTTTTGGAAGAGGACTTTCATCATTTTGCTTACGCAATGACGTCCCCTATAAAGTGAACTTTTCTCCAAACGGAAGCCCTTACTTGCTCGTCGTCCCGCCATCTCTCAGGAATGAAATATTGCGGGCATGTCATGATGAAGCAACATCCGGCCATTTGGGCTTCACACGAACACTCTGCAGAGTGAGACAAAGGTATTACTGGCCAAGATTGACGGCGACTGCTCAGCAGTACGTCCGGACATGCCTTGATTGCCAGCGGCGCAAAGTGCCAGCCGTCAAACCTGCAGGCTTCCTCCATCCTATCGAAGTACCCAGAACTCCATTTGCACAAGTCGGAATGGATCTGCTAGGCCCGTTTCCAACTTCTGCTACGGGACACCGATGGATTATCGTAACAACGGACTATCTCACGCGCTACGCCGAAACTAAAGCTCTACCGCGGGTAACGGCCGGTGAAGCAGCTCGATTTTTTATAGAGAATGTCGTGCTGAGACATGGCGCCCCCACAGTAATAATAACTGACGGAGGAAGTGCATTCACAGCCGAGCTATTGGGCACAGTTTTAAGACTTAGTGGCACATCTCATCGGCAAGCAACGGCGTACCATCCGCAAACGAATGGAATCACGGAGCGCCTCAATAAGACACTTGCGGATATGCTTTGCATGTATGTTGATGTGGAGCATAAAAACTGGGACGAGATATTGCCATATGTCACCTTTGCATGCAATACGGCTCAGCAAGAGACAACGAGGATGACACCGTTCCGCCTTCTCCACGGTCGCGATGTCACAACGATGCTCGACGCAATGTTGCCGCATGAAGATGGATGCGATTGCATTGAAACTGACGCTGACTACATTACTCAGCGTGCTGAAGAAGCCCGACAACTTGCACGCATACGTATTCATCGGCAGCAGGAGTACGATGCAGGGCACTATAACCTTCGCCACCGAAAAGTCTCCTACGAGCCCGGAGAGAGAGTTTGGGTCTGGACTCCTGTTCGCCGTCGTGGCCTTTCAGAGAAACTATTGAGAAGGTACTTCGGCCCGTATAAAGTCATCCGACGTCTCTCTGACGTCAACTATGAAGTCGTCTCCGATAGCCCACATTCCTCAAGGCGTCGACGGCATACACCGGAGATTGTGCACGTCGTCCGGATGAAGCCTTATTTGTCCGAATGAAATCACTGCAGCATACGCGAGAACTAATCCTGGCGTCGTCACGATAAAGCATCGGGACGATGCTTTCTTGGAAGGGAGGCTGTCACGACTAAAGAAGACAACGAAGTGAGGGACACGAGCACAAGCATGTCCCTCTCCGAAGAAGATAAAGTTGGCGCGGTTAATTCTTTTTGGGCCTGAATATAGAGCATGTGTTTGTTGTTGTGCCGTCGTCCTGTGTGCTGTTCTTCGTGTCCTGCGACAATATCTTGGCAGCCGCCGTGAAGTAAAAAGCCATACGCACGGAGGCGAAGTTACGTATCTGGCATGTATTATTCGCGAATGCTCATAAAGTACAAGGCACCTGCTTCTGATAATCTCCCTCAATTCTGATAAACTTGACATTTTGAATGCTGTAAGTTAATCGTCAAGTGCCATAGTCTTACAAGTTTCCGTGTGAGCAATCATCCTTTCTTTTACAGACTTAGGGTACTCCCAGAGGTGATGGAATGCAATTTCTCGTCGTTTCATAGTGACGGAACACAGGCGCGTTTGTAAAGTTATATGTTGGCTTTTCGCAAACACAGCACGTATTTTGCACAGTGGGATTCGTACGAAGGCTTTTCGCCCACTCATTTTGGCAAATTCACTTTAAGTAAACTATCACATTTATTCTTGGTTACCTTCTCTGAGCCTTTTAAGAGCCAGGATTATGAACAAAATTCGCGTTTATACTCTACGCAGCTTATATTATATGCGCCCAATACACCTCCGCGTTACGGACAACCCAAGTGGCCACGTAGAGGCAAACAGCTCAGTCTCTGCTTGGCACTAATTTTTCGGAGCGCTTGCGCTTGTATTTATCGAAGCGTCCTGAAAAAAAAATGTCACGACGTCCTATCGGAAGCGTACTTTCGTCATGACAGTTTCACAAGGGTTAAATTCCCATGCAAAGCTTTAAAAGGCCGAATAAACAAGCGCGCGCATTGATGCTAATGCGGTTGCAGCGAGCCAAAGGACGGTTCAGCGTGCCGTGCGCACCGCGCCGGCCAGGGGAGGGCAGAAATCCGAGGAGAATTGAGGAGGAAACGGCGCGCGGAGGAGAGTGTCCCACTTTCTAACATCAAGGGGCTTTACTTGCCCGTACTCCTCCTCTCTTTTCCTTCTCCTCTACCCTCCTGCGCCGAGACGCGGGGTATCCAAGGCCGACGCCGAGGCGTGCGGTAGGCGGGGAATCGCGCGGCTCTCATTGGCGTTCCAAAACTGTTGGTAGGCGGGGTGACGCGCGACACACTCATTAAACGGGTCGCAAGTAAAATCCCTATATAGTCAAAGAACCGCCATCTGCTCTTTCCTCCGCTGCCTCCTCTCCTAAAGCGCTTGTTTTTTTCTTTACTTTTTGCTTGCGAAAGCAAGTCGACGGTGGCGCCCCTAGAAAGTCCTTCTTGAAGCTTTCAGGCCGGGCGCGCGCATCGGCCGTCGCCGGCGAATGCGGCTGCGCAGAGTGACTTGCAACATGGCTCTGAAGCGGGGGAAAATACATATATATATATATGTATATATATATCATCATTTATGTGGTTTGAATGTTGTTTTGTATATTGTATGCGTGATACCATAGAATGTATGCACTGTTCGCTTCAATCGCTGACGTTTTTTTTTAGGACGCCGCCGCGAAATATCCCGACCAACTACAGAGGTTACAGCTTCGCTGTAAATTAGAACTTCTCCATTGCCACCTCCACTGGTATTTGAACCATTGTCAGAGAGGCATTCTACAGTGGGGAGATGAGTGCACTAATCACGTGCCATCGCACGTCGACAGTGCTGGGTAATTAGTGCAAGGTAATGGGCTCCATAGACTAGGAGAGCAGTGGAATCTGTGCAAGTATTACGGAGGCCAGAACAAGCAATACTGTAGTGGACGAGGATTACTTTAACTAGGCATTTCATAGAAACAATTCTTGACAAGATGGTGGTGTTCTTGCGCGCCTTTGTTGTCATGCTCATGAAACATTGCTGATAGCGCGAAGATGGTGTGCATGACCATAATGATGATCAGCCATAGTACATACCCGCAATATTCAAAGGCGCCAAGATACCCTACGTAGTAGTACTGCAAATGTGCAAAGAAAATGAAATTGTTCAAATCACATAGGTTAGCACTGCGTCACTTCGCTTGTGGCATCGGTTGTAGTAGAAGTTATGTCCTCGAAGTCTGCTCGAAGGTCCCAGGTGGGACCTTGAAAATAAGTTATCGAGCAGTATAGCCGTGAAGCCACGGCTATACTGCTCCACACACAGCTAGTAACAGAACAACTGATCTCCTCACCCGCAGCCGAATTATTGATTTACACTACAGTCAACCTAAAAATAAACTGCAGGACGCTTGAGCTTCGCATTTAAGAGTAGAAAGCGATAGCGTTATCGCATCGCATCGTTTGCATACGGCAAGTAGGCTTCATTCACTGCAACACTGAACGTGGGAAAGACAGCTTACACCAATCCCCTTAAAGTAGGCTTCACTTTTAAACTGAAATTTATTGCTGGAAAGACGTTTTTCCAGGGGTAATATAAGTGGCCTTATATTAAAATGTGACGGCCCTAGCACTTTTTTTATAATTTTATTAATTGTTTGCTATTGCCCCGACGCGCGCAGGTCTGGTAGAAATGCTGGAGAAGGGATTTGTGTTCGAGTTTCCTCGTAGCATAATTAGGTTTTCTCGTGCATTCAAATTACAATCCGACGCTGATTGGTAAACAATCCCACGGCGAATCCGACGCCGAATGGTAAAGTCGTACTTTACCATCTATCTGACAGATTTCACAGTGAGAAATTCAATTTTTGTTAACCAAAACCTTGCACCACGTGAAGGGCCTGCGCGGTCGTTGTGGTTTGGATGACTTTCTCCGCCACCCGCGATCACACGCCGATTGCCGACGCCGAATTTTCGGCGACATGGGGCCCTAAACGCTATCGCGTTAAAAACAAGTCGCAGTTTTGCCCGAAAGGCGAAGCATCGATTGCGATAGCAAATTAGTAGAGAGCTATACGAAACAAGGATAATAATTTAATCGGTAGTTTAAAGTTGTAAACATTCGCTTATTAACGAAATAGACAAGCACGGTGTCATGCGCGCAAAGGTAAACGTGAACACATCTGGCTCGATGACCGCGGAAACACGCTTTGAAAACGCCGGAGAAAGCGCGCCAGCAGCAGCGGGCAAATTGACCTTCGCGCTGTCTCTCGTTTCGCTTCAACGCGAAAAAAAAAACGTCGGAAGCACAGCGCATACGAAGCTACCAGCACTCGGCTCATGCACATTGTCCCTATTGGAGATCGCTTTGAAGATCAGGCCCGCGCGGGCGCGCACTTGGCCCACATCGCAGATCGCTTTCAAGATACGGCGCCCAAGCGGTCGTGCTGCGAGCAGCTGCTGACGGATCAGAGCACGCTGCCCCCGCTTTCCCTACCTCTCCGCCGCCTCGCCCCCGTGTCTCGCGCGCGCAAGAAGACTGCGTGCTTCCGGCCTGCCTTCCTCCCTCGCGTGCGCTACATTGAGCCGCGATTGCCGGTTCACCCTTGTACACTTTCACTCGCACACACAGCGTACGGCGCGCTGCGACGATTTTATCGCCGCTGGACTTTATACTGAACCTCACGCGACGCCGACGACAGAAATGCTCTTGAAGTGTCCATATAATTGCTTTCGCAATAAAAGGATGCAAGGAGTGTTCAAGAAACTTGATGGTTATTTCAAATGCCACAGTGCTGTCATGTCGGGCAGGTAAGTGCTTAATCGAGCGCGTGTGTCAGTCACGCCGCTAGTCCGCAAAACATTGCATATATTGCATACATTGCAAACGCCCACAAAACATTGCATATATGTTCAAGTTTATTGATGAATCGTGGGGAGCGTAATGAGAAGTGCAACATCGTCACCAATCCCGGACCGTACGGCTACCTTATTGCGGTACGCGCTCAGCAGACGACACGCACTTGCTTGCGTGACGCAATGCGCGCGGCGGGAGAACTTGCGCACGCCGGACTCACTGCGCATGAGCAATGCTTCTCGTTGCCGCCGCTGAACCGCTCTGTGAGCTCAGAAGGCCACGCGTTCCCGTGTTCACCCTCAAAAAGATTGCGACTGTACTTTGCCCAGCTGCGGCGGTCGCCCGCGCCGTCTCTTAAAAGCGATCTCCACACGGCTCTGACCTTTGTATGCACTGTGAATTCGTCGCTCAGTTTCCGTTGAAGCGATAGACCGCACGAACCTTCGCTCGCTGCGGCGGCTGCGCTTGCTGCCAGCGTTTTCATAGTGGTGGTCTGCGTTCATTGAGCGTGATTTATTCATGTTTGCTTGTGCGCGCTGACACCACACTTGTTAATTCAGTAAGTAAGCGAATGTGTCCAACTTATGCAGCCGATAAAACTACTATCCCTACTCCGAATAGCTCTCTACTAATTTGCTATCACAATTCATGCTTCGCCTTTCGGGCGAAACTGCGACATTATTTTATCGGGCAATAAGTGACATAAGACATGAAGTCATGGAGGCATAAAAGTCTGCGGAAGAAACTTGCCACTCATGTCGTGACTCAGCAACTGAGCAACGAGACAGAAAAAAATCCGCGTCTATTCCACCCTATCAGAGTGGTGTGCAGTGAAGCTGGTGCGGACGGTAGGGAAGCGCCACCACCCAACTAACGTTAGACGACGTCAAACAAGCACCCCCACCACACGCGACGCACGTCACGTGCTCAAGTACGTATGCGTAAGTACAGCATACATTCTCGTTCTTCTAGGCCGTCCGCCAACGGTGAGTGCCTTTTAAAATAAATAATGTTTAAAAGTAAATACGTAAAGTTCGACTTACAAACCAGCTGAAGACATGATAGCTTCTGATTGTTATTTGAATATACGAGAAAACAAATCTGTTACGCGGAAACTGAACGAAAAAGCCCTCATGGAGCTGTCGTTTGAGGCCTCTCGGAGTGGCCGGGGCCGCTAGGTGTTGGTACCATTACCACATACATGCTATGTGACTATTTGTCGCCGCCCCGTTTCAAAGGGGATGCTAATTAATAAATCGTCATCATCACATCCTAATTCTTGGACACTCTCCGCCTAGCGCAAGTGCATTATTGAACTAATTGAATTTCTCAAATTAAGATGTGTCAGAAAAGCCCTAAAAATGACTTATGCCAACCTAGAGACATAAGAGCACCGGATTATACTTCCAATATACGGGAAAAGATAATTCTACTACGCGGGCACTGATTGCAACACAAGCCCCTTTTCCAGCTTCCTTTTTTTTTTTTTTGATGAGCACATCAAGAAAAATCCCGACCAACTAGAGGCTAACACCTTCGTTGTAAAAACAATTGAAGAATCCAGTGATTCTTAGGGCTCTGAATCCATTTACTGCGACAGCAGCTTCTTTCACAAAGAACACCACCATTTTTGTTGTTGTTGTCGCCATCGTCGTCGTCGTAGTAGTAGTAGTAGGACTAGTAGTTGTTATTATAGTTGTTGTTGCCACTATCTTTTCTTTTCACCCCTACTATGCGGTATCGGATGGGCGGGAAGCCAGCGGTTATAATGTTCTTCCTTCGGGAGGCTGAGGTAGAAGTTGAATGCATTGCTTTAAATCGGAATTAGAAAAATGAAATATTTAAATTAATATTGAAATAATCCTGCATCTAGCTAGATCTAGCTTTCCTAGATAAGTTAAAAAGCTAATCTTGCTCTAGTTTCCATCATTCAGTTCAGTTTTCATCATTCATTTGCAGCTGAAGTTAAACTAAAGTAGGATCACTCCCATGTCAGGTTATTAACCTTCCCCACTCTCTAAACATGACCTACCTTTTATTCGCCGCTTACCATTAGCCTCAATAGAAACGTTGACCCGAAATAACCTTTATTAACGCATGTTACGTGTAATTACATGTAAGTGCGACTTTTATTTGCTCTGCAGCTTGTTTCGAGGCGTATAGTAGTATCAAGCATATATGACTTGTTTGCAGAATTTAGCCAATATTTCAAATGCAAGCAAACATGAAAGCGAAACAACATACAAGTAATATTCGATTTGTTCCCTTTTGAATTTTTGCGCATAGTACATAAATAAGCCTCAAGGAGAGGAGATTGGAAAGAGTGCGCAAGAGCTAGCGCAGTATAAATAATTGAAGAAAAAGAGAAAGAACTCAGCCGCGCGTTGGTACTGAAACCTCTAACCGAAAAGAATATTTTCCAGAGACCTACGTAGTATGGACCCCGAGGTACAAGTCCCTGGCGGGCAACGAAGCTGCTCACGCCACAGCCCGAGAGCATACAAATCCGGCGTTTCTGCCAGTGGGGACCAAAAAAAAATCACATCATCTCACCCTACGGGCCGCCCTGGTGGGATGCGAAAGCATCGCGGGGGGTGCGCATCGAGTTTCCGTTTCGTTTCATTTGGCAACCCAACCTAATGAAAGTTAGAGTGAGAGAATGTATTGCGAAGAGAGGAGACATTCGTACGGCGTTGTTGCGTCTTTATTTAGAGATCGTACGTGATTCCTAGCGTCGGTGCGCGCGGTATCTTGAAGACGATGGCTTTGTGGTCGGTCAAGTGTAGCGCCAATGGGTCTTGCTGCAGAGGGTGACAGTGACAGTGACAAGAACTTTTATTGGTCCTGAGAAACTGGCCAGGGGGAGCCGAAGGCCCCCTCAGGTCTAGTCGGTGGCTCCACCCACGATGGCACCGGGAGGCGAAATCCCGTTGCGATGTCGTGGGCCCTCTGGACTGCCTGGAGTTGGATGTGGTGGTGGTCGCTTCTTAGGAACTCCTCCCACTGTTCCTTTGTGGCAAGCATAGAGTTTTCTATGGCTGGGCACAGCCAGAGCATGTGATCGAAAGAGCATGAGTCGGCTCCGCATTTGGGGCATGACTGCGGGAACTGCGGGTCTATCCTGCTAAGGGACCGCGGAGTGAGGTACGTGCGGGTTTGTAACATTCGGAGCGTGCTAGCTTGTGGTTTATTTAGTTTTGGGTGAGGAGGAGAGAACCACCTTCTTTCCAAGCGGTAGTGTGAGCCGATCTCGTGAAAGGTGCACAATGGGTCTTTCTGGATGCTAGCCTCGTTACGAGGAGGGCCGTTGACGGCTGCGCGGGTCGTGAAATCGCGCGCCAGCCGGTGAGCCCACAGAGGTGCTGCAGAGGGTCGAGTTTGAAATTTGCGAAGACGAGGTCTATGCATGTTCCCTGATGGTAGTGGGTTGCTTGTGATCTTGGGAAATGCATCGCAAAGAGTATACGTCCTTCAAGTGCTGCACCAGCCAATCGGTCGTTAGTATGTCTACGTTGAGTCCCCTGCGATTGTGAAGGGCGCGTGTCTGTAGGTCTTGGTGTACTCTACTATCTACGCTTGTGATCTTGGAAATTGTGATTGTAATGGCCTTGAACCTGTTGCTGCTCTGGCCGCAGACTCGCGTTGCCTCGTCGCTTTGGGTTTGGGAGCTGCCGCTCGACGCTACCGTTGCGCTTCGACTTTCTGAGCCCGGAGTTCGGGGTCGGCTTGATAAGGCTGACGTTCCACTTCGGCGTGCCGAGCTCGTGTTGCTTCTGTAGAAGTTTCCTGCCGACGTTGACGCTTACGTTCGGCTTCCCGAGCCTTCCTCTGCTCCGAGGCGGTGGTGCTGCCGCTGCAACTAGCGCCGACGTTGACGACGTTCATGGCATTTCGCACATCGTTGCACAGAGAGAGAATGACGGAAGCACAGCGAACGCGCGCTTTATACTGCGCCGCGACACTTGCGCCGCCTACGGGCGTACCCTTAGAAAGAGAGTGAGAGAGAGAGTTATATGCAATGATTGGCTGCGCCGCACGCATGGCGGAGAGGGGGAGAGGGGAGGAGGAGAGCAATCACCTGTGTAGGAGAGGAGAATGAGAGAGTTGCGCATGCGCACTATGGGTGCGGGCGCCGCAGAACGAACACTGCCCCGAGCATAAGATGCATCTAAAAGGCGACGAGGCTGGAAAACAACCCCCAATACGTACACCTATAATCTAGAGCACCATAGACTCGAACGCAGAAAGTACCCACTACCTCAACTACCTCAACAGAGAAGACAGACGTACACCTATTGTAACAGTATCTTATTGCATAGGGTATTTTCAACGCTATTTCCGTACCTCTGCACATTTTGCGGAGTCCAGGGCACCCTGCGCCACATGGTAAAGGAGTGCAGGGGACCCTCTGGAACCCTGCAAAAACTCAAGACGGTATATGATGCAACAGTCGAAGAAGTGAACACAGGAGACAATGAATTACTCTGGGAGGTCATGCTGTCTTGCCCAGCCAATGGTGATGAACGAAAGCTCGTAGACCGAGATAGGGTGGCGGCTGGAGCCCACGGATTCCTGGAATGAGAAGGCCGCCCACTTCAGGGCGAAAAGGGCAGATTATAAATGCGAAGCATTTCTTGGCGAACATTTGCGACTTTGACAGCATCTATCTATCTAATATATATATATATATATATATATATATATATATCCAGCCACTAAGGTCTTTGTGCTCTCATGGTCGTTTTGTTAACTTGATTTGTACCAAATTTGGCATACTATGACAAGAGTATATGACGAACATAAATAATATGTTGTGACTATAATGTCATGACATGCGTGTCATGTAGGTCACGAAACAGCCGCCTACGTCTTGGTGCTCTCATGGTCGTTTTGTTAACTTGGTAGGTACCAAAATTAGCATAGTGTCACAAGAGTGTATGGCGAACATAAGTGATATGACATGCATGTCATGTAGGTCATGACAATAACCCAGCGAAAATATTAACACTCAAAAACCACTGAAAGGGATTCGGACGTGGGTACTAAGTGAAGAAAACACTAAAGGGTGCTGGTAAAAGACATAGTCATGAGCATGACCCAGAAAAAATGACGACTCAGCGAAAGAAGATTAGCACCCAGAAACCACTGAAATGGGCTCGGACGTGGGCACGAAATAAAGGAAACACTAAAGGATGGAGGTAGAAGTTATAGTCATAAGAATGACTCAGCAACAACATCAAGGACTCAGCGAAAAAAGATCAACACTCAGAAACCACTGAAGTGGGTTCGGACGTGGGTACTAAGTGAAGGCAACACTAAAGGATGGTGGAAGTCATAGTCATGAGCAAAAATGACAATGACTCAGCATAAAAAGATTAACACTCAGAAACTGCTGAAATGGGTTCACACATGGGTACTAAGTGAAGGAAACACTAAAGGATGATGGCAGAGGTCATAGTCATGACCATGACTAAGCAAGAATGACTCAGCAAAAGTAGATTAACATTCAAAAACCACTGGAATAGGTTTCAACGCGGGCACTAAGTGAAGGAAACACTAAATGATGGTAGAAATCGTTGTCATGAGCATTACCCAGAAAAAAAGACAATGACTCAGCGAAAGAAGATTAACACTCACAAGACACTGAAATGGGTACTGATGTGGGTACTAAGTGAAGGAAACACTAAAGAATGATGGTAAAAGCAATAGTCATGACCATCACTGTGTAAAAATGACGATGACTCAGCATAAGAAGATTAACGCTCAGAAACCACTGAAATGAGCTTGGACATGGGTACCAAGTAAAGGAAACACTAAAGGATGGTGGAAGTCATAGTCATGAGCATGACTCAGCAAAAATGACAATGACTCAGCATAAAAAGATTAACACTCAGAAACAACTGAAATGGGTTCGGACGTGGTTACTAAGTGAGGGAAACACTAAATGATGGAGGTAGAAGTCATAGTCATAAGCATGACTCAGCAAGAACGTCAATGACTCAGCAAACAAAGATTAACACTCAGAAACCACTGAAGTAGGTTCGGACATGGTTTGCGAAGTGAAGGAAACACTAAAGTATGGTGGAAGTCATAGTCATGACCATGACAGTGGGAAAATGTCAGTGACTCAGCGAAAAAAGATTAACGCTCAAAAGTCACTGAAATGGGTTCTGACATGGGTACTAAGGCAGAGAGAGAGAATAAAGGTAAAGGAACGACCGGGGGGTTAACCAGAGATTTTCTCCTGTTGGCTGCCATGTACTAGGGGAGGGATAAAGGGAGTCATGGTCATGACTATGACTTCTACCATCATCCTTTAGTGTTTCCTTCACTTAGTCCCCACGTCAGAACCAATTTCAGTGTCTTTAGAGTGTCATAGTCATCACCATGACTGAGCAAAAATGACAATGACTCAGCGAAAAAAAGATTAACCCTCAAAAACTCCTGGAATGGATCCGGACGTGGGTACTAAGTGAAGCAAAAGGAACCCCGAGGGATGCCGAACCTAATATCCGCTAAATCTGATTTTATGGCGGTAATTCGGATTGTATGCTTGTATGCTGGTAATCCATCATTATGCCATTGTCATCGTGCACTCGTCGTCATCCCATTGTCCTCGAGCCATTGGCACACCGTCGTCGTTATTGCGTCGTTTTCATGCATTCGTTGTCATGGACAAGTTGGTGAACAAAATTGACAGGGTTTCTTATGTTATCAATAAGATGACTTGAAGGCTAAAGCCCTAGTGCCGATGCGCTGATGGCGGACTCAAGACCACCCCCCCCCCACCACTTAATTTGCTTTGTCTACTTCGCTTAGTCTCCCTCTTAATTTGCTTACTCATCCACCTAATTCGCTTAGGTATTCCCTGTATTTCGCTGAGCATACTTCGCTTAGACATCCCCTTAATTCCGAAGGCCGAGAGTTGTACTGCCACCCAAGGTCCTTCGTTCAAGTGCCTTAATTAACTCTATCATGATTACATGTGTCTCAATTCCCTTCGCCCTAATTACCCCCAAAGCTGGTGCGTTCGACTCTCATCAAAGGTCGACGGTTCCTATCGTTTTCGTACATTTCGTGTCGCTGATGACTTTTCGCTCAAGGTCGACTGACTAATGAGACATAAAAATCCTAAGGCATATAAGGCTATAGGGCATATAAGGCTAAATGTTCCTTAATAAGCGGTCTCGGCATATCGGCGAGTTTGGTCACACACGCTGTTTAAAAAACCAGAACTAGGTCAGCGTGATCTGCTGCAGCTAAACGCCTTCGCGGAGCTACAAGCGCAGTACGTGGCGTGGAGTCCACAAGATGACGTCACAGGTTAGAGGGCGCCACTGAGACTTGTCGAGTGAAGCTACCCGTGTGTACATCATCCCACGTTGCCTTCCGTCTTCCCAAGAGCACACCTTTCCAATCTTGAAGCACTAACAGAATTCGAAATGCTACTAGCTCAACACTTTATCTTGAAACAGTGGTACCGGTTGTGCGGCCGAACCTAATTCGACGAGAATGAATTGAAGAAACAAGATGCATCGATTCTAGGAAGCGGGCATGTTCTCGTAACTGTTTTGAAGCTGAAATGCGTCTTAAATTTGAATAGAAAGGGAATAACAGGAAATGAAACAGAGCAGCTCCTGCATGGTATATAATGCATAGACACGCAATTTTGATATATTCTGACAAAATAAAACGCAAATATAGCAAGCGTTTCCGTGCATCAGCGATGCACGGAAACACTGCCATATGGAAACACTTTTCTGGATGCACGGAAAATCGAGCACAGAATGCGCTCGATTGCAAAACGGACGCTGCGCTATTTTCACAGTGGTCTAATCAACACTGCAAACTTGCATTGCTGTGAAGCAGCTCGATCGAACCGAGCTGTGTTCCAGAAAGAATGGTGCAGGAGATTGTGCGTACTCAAGCAAATTACGGCGAAGGCAGCTGTAGTGTTTGAAGTAGAGCACTGCACGGGCCGATTTTTGCAGCCCGGGCCCTGCCCGGGCCCGTTTTTACATCGGGCGGCCAGCCCGAGCCCGATCAAAATTTTATGGCGAGACCCGGGCCCGGCCCGTGCCCGGAAATAATCTACGTTACCCGCCCGGCCCGGCCCGCCACCCCTTTACCTTAAGCCCGAGCCTGGCCCGAGCCCGGCTCGAAACCGGCCCGAACCCGGCCCGAGACCGAAAAATACATGTTTTTCAGAGTTGAGTAGCCCGAGAATAACTCGCAGAAAGCCCGGCCCGGGCCCGCGTCAAAAAACCCAAGCCCGGCCCGGGCCCGGGTCAAAAAGCACACGCCGTGCCCGAGCCCGAGCCCGGCCCGAGCCCGTGAAAAAACTGCTCTACCCGGCCCGGCCCGGCCCGTGGGCCGGGCCGGGCCCGGGCTTTCGGGTAAGCCCGAGCCCGTGCAGTGCTCTAGTTTGAAGCACCTTGTTACAACTACAGCGGCAAACTTCCCACGCGGCTACTTGACTGCAAAGCAAGCTCCTAAATTTGGCCCAGTAGATGCGTGCTATCCGTTTATCATTCACAGCGTCTTTTATTCTGTTCTTCACGATTCCTGTGTGTGTAGCATAGTATGAGATATAGGATCTTGCAAGACGCTAAATTAGTGCTAACGTTTTTACTTATTACACTGATATAAAGAAACTATCCCTAGTGCTCGCGTAATACGGGAAACGAAAGACCACCAGGGATTTGCAATTTACTATCGCATGACATGATTATCAGGAATTAAATACATATCAACTCCATTGACCTAACGAAAAGACGATGACCAAAGAACGTGGCAGGCTATTGTGAGAGCCTTAACATTTTAATATTTTACATGAACAAGACCTTGAGCGGTAGCGGCGAAACCGCTTCTGCACGCGTCAGTGCGCGACAGTTTATAAGCAGCGTCAATTAAAAGAAGCGCGCGCATGTATCGGCTAGAATCAGTTGCCAAATGTGGTGTAGGAAAGAGCCGGTACTCCTACCCCCCGCATGTCATCCTGCTGGGTTTTCGCCTCAAAAACCACTCTTTCACCCGCGCAATAGCAATCGACGATCACCACATATAACCAAGTACACCACTTAGTCTGACCAGTGGTCAAGCGGCGCGGCCACCTTGACGTATGCAGAGCGAATCAACTTGTAACAGCCTTTGCCTTGAACATAATCCTTTATTCCCTATCATACTGCACACTTACGCACACACAAATGCATCGCATTCAACCGGCTTTAAACAGTCTCCATAAAGCTGCCCTACATCTTCCGACACATGAATCCAAAGCCAAACTTACACAACAGTCCAATTTCTTCCCTTCCACAGTGATCGACAACTTGGCCGCGTATTCAGCTCTGCACAGGGACATTAGCTACTGCAGCGGGCTGGCATCCGGCCTATTGATTTTCCACTCTACACCCCTCAACGACCCCTTCCCAGCAACCTCCACTGTGCCCCTTTTCACTCTAATATGACCACAAATCTTCATGAGAGACGACGACATGGGCTCGCACACTTCCACGACCCTTTCCCAGTGGACACTGTCACATGCTACGTTGAGGCAGCGCATTACCAAACTCATGGCTCCACGGCTAGTGTCACACTCCCGGCGCCCCTTGGCATTCCCATCCCTTGTACCGCTGGCCCCTTCTCACTTCCTAATTCTTCTCTATCCCATGAATTGGCCGCGATCGTTCACCCGACGCCCGAACTAACCCTTCTCGCTCCCTCTCTTCGGTATCGCATTTGCTCGGACTCCATGGCGGCGATCTGGCCTCTTCGCGAAAAAAGACTTCGGATAATCTTCATGACGACCTTTCAGACTCTTTCTCCCTTCTCTCCCCTGCTTTGGTCACTGTGGTATGAGTGGCAGGTCATGCGGGGATTATCGCCAATCAGGTCGCTCATGAGCTAGCCCGCGAGATTATAGCCGGGCGTCGATGATGCCCTGGCCTTACCCGCCCATAGTGGATGAGGCACACTTATTTGAGAAAACTCTAAATCAGCGCTACAAACACCTCCGGCATTCATTGCATACTCTTCCGACACCACACCCTTGTCTCCGTACTCCTCAAGTACGCATCCTCAGGGCCGTCCAGCTCAACACTTTGATCACTCCAGCATCTCTTTATCGTTACCGCTCAGAGCCCTCATGTCCCAACTGCCCCTCTACGTACGCGAATGTAGAGTACATTCCTCTCTCTTGCCCCGCAGCCCCACAATCCCCTCACTAGCCCCCCCCCCCCCCCCCTGGCGGGTGTGATTGGCGTCGGCGGCCTTCGCCGACCAGCTGGCTCTGGTCCTCATGGCGGAGTTATATCTAGAAGTCTTAGTCTGACCCGAAATAAAGTCTCCTCTCTCTCTCTGAAGGAAAGATTCACGTCGCGGACACAGTCACTGTCTCGATACACAAAGCTTAAACATGCATTCCGCCCATATCTTAACGCGGTCGTCATTACCCGCGACACATTGGCCTCGCGTTCAACCGCATATTGCCATAGTCAATAAACAATTGGGACTGGCGTTGCCCTGAACGTCCATTTCAGGGAAAAGAAGACTTCACTCAACCGCCGAATGAAAAAAAAAATGGCGAGGACACGTGATTCAAACACGTTCGCAAGTCTCAACCTTTTCCTTCCATCGGCTCCTGTCAAAGAAGCGAAAAACGAAGGAAACGCAACAGGCCATCTTTCCTCGTGTTTTGGCGCGTATGGGTGCGATCACGTCGCATTCTCACTCGTAGCGGAAAAGAAGGCGATTGTTGGACGGTTTTACGGATTCCGCATTTAAAATGCGGCCGCGCCTCCTCGCAGGTCACCGCCAGCAGTCAGCGGGCTGGACGGGTTCATACTCTCGCTAGCTGCGAGACCAAAGAGGTTCGGTCGCGAGACGTAGCAATTAGGAGGCTCGTGAGAAGAATGTCACAACTCGGATAGGCCTAATAGGGGACCATTACTGCTCTTCGCAGACTCTCTGCTGTATCTAGACTGCCTTTCAGCCCTGTGAGAAACTGGCGGAGTAACTCGAACAAGCTTGAACAATCTCACACCCTTGTCAGGTATGCGCGGTTCATGGCTCGAAATACCACTGCATCTTTGTGTCATGGTCTAGGTGCTTGAACACGTCAGCTTGGCGCCTCCAGCTTCCACGGGTCCTCTCTAATTTTCTGATGATGTAAGTTTGTTCATTTCTAAACACGACCGAGTTGTATTTTACGCAGGCCAGCCTGATAGCTATGGCTCTTACATTTCTTAAATTCCTTAACCTTACCTTTTGGTAATATTGGATGAATAAGCGAACGAAGAGAGATGTTTGGTGACCTGTTCTGGGCCATCTTAGAAGAGCTGTCAGAGAATACGCCGAGTCGTGTTGTGTGCCCCTTGCGCTTTCAGCAAATGAGTGCACGCGTCATTAAATTTTTATCAGCGGCGCTGTTTCAGCTTTTTGCTTCCCCGCGTAGTGTTCGCAAAAACTCGCCTAGCGATGACGTCACTGCGCACATCTGTGCCTCGCATCACCTTGCGATAGCGAAACAATAGCTAATCAATTATCGATCAATAAATAATAAATTCCGGAGAATTCTGGGGAGGACTTGGTAGTGCTTATTCTAGCTAAAATACGTGGTCAATACCTTGTGATAGCCAATCAATAGCTAAACGATAATCGATAATCGATCAATAAACTCCAGAAAAGCATAATCTGTAAGGCCAGGACCAGCTTGGTGCCGATGAGCTCCGCTGTTTCCTTAGCCTTGTGCCACTTGTGCAAGCTACGCTAATTTCTATTCAGTCACGCGCATGCATACACGCATACCTTGCAGGAACCTTGCATAAAAATGCATTCTTAGGCAAGGTTCCTGGAGCAGCGGCGGGGATCCAGTCTTGAAGAAAAGGCGGCGAGGAAACGTGCCAAACGGCTGTAGGTGGAGTTGGTTTCCACGTAGGCCTAAATCATTTGACTAGATTATGTCCCTTCTGACAGTTTAAGTCTTAGCTATATATAGGGGCACACAGCTGTTTTTTACACCGTTTTCTTTATTAAAGCATTCATTGGTGTACAACAAAGTTCTGCTGTTATTTTTCTGGATAACAAATTCGGTCTCGCTAACTGGTGTATAACTGCTCCAGACCAAAGTGTTAAGCAAGTAAAAGCAGCGAGAAAACCTGCCAAGCTGCTGTATGGGAAAAGGAAACTGCGTGAAAGGTTTAGGCGGCAAGACAAAAAACGACACTTATAAACGCAGCTTCTGCGCTTCGTCGTATCCATTGTTTCTTATCGTGCAGTTTATCCTTCTTTCAGTATGAACCAACTAACCCGATATATCTCATTGCTGTAGATGGATACTGCTTTCGCATGGTATCACTAGAACGCCAGCGAGCGTGAAACACGCGCAAGCTGCCCGTCCGCACGAGCTCAAGGCTGCGGCGAGGCGTCTGCAGTGGAGATGATGATGATGATGATTATGATGATGATTTATTGGCATCCCCTTTGAAACGGGGCGGCGACAAATAGACACCTAGCCTGCTCGATTTAATCAGATATACTATACATGTTCTTTATCTGGCATTTTTGTATACCTCTCATTATTATCTTTCTTTTTCAAAAATTTACCTTGCGCCGCTGTCTATGATTTTAAGAGGTCAGGTCGTATCCATCTTTTCCCTGCTTTTTTTCCACCAGTACTCCAATCGTCTCTTGCTGATCTCTACGGCTGATCTGTTTATGTTTCCTTCCACTTTAAACCCAAGCGCTTCTGGGAGTTGCACGTTACCTACCGTTCTCGCTGGGTGGATCCCGTCGCATTCCATTAGGATGTGCTGAGTGGTCTCTGGATCTTTACTGCAGCATACACATGTCTCATCTAGTTTCGAATATTTGTTCCGATATGTTTTCGTCCTTAGGCAACCGGCTCGAGCCTCAAATAGCAAGGCACTGCCCTTTGTGTTATCGTACAGATTTTCCCTTCTAATTTCTTTCTTCTCATTCTTGTAAACCTCCATTGTCCTTTTTGTTTCCATTCATTGCATCCAATTCACGGTCTCTATTTCTCTCACTTTCTTTCTGATGACTCCTGGTTGTCTATTTGCAGTTTCGATTATCCTGTACTTGGTTGCCAACTTCCTTGTCCTCTTCCTCCATTCTGTGTCTACGCTTTTCATGTATGACTTGTGCACTTTAGCCGCCCATTTATTTTCATCCATGTTCCTGAGCCTTTCTTCAAAACTAAATTTGCTCTGTGCTTCTCTGACTTCAAAAGAGGCCCAACCCATGTCACCTTGCACCGCCTCATTTGTGGTATTACCGTGTGCTCCCAAAGCCAACCGGCCTACTGATCTTTGGTTAACTTCCAAACCCGCCAATATATCCGATTTTAAGCATATAATGGCATTTGCGAATGTTAGCGCTGGCACCATTACTCCTTTCCAGATTCCACGCACCACCTCATACTTATTGTGGCCCCACAGTGCTCTGTGTTTCATTATTCCTGCATTTCGCTTCCCCTTTATTTCCAGATTATCTTGGTGGTTGTTTGAGTAATACTTTCCTTCGTTTATGTGTACGCCGAGGTACTTATATTGCTTCACTATGGGTATTACTTGCTGTTGAATTGACACCACGAAGTTACTCGTGTGTTCATTAAAGATCATAATTCCTGATTATGAGAGCGACGGAACGGCACCCCATCTGGCGGCTGCCCAAGGAGCCGCAACAGCGGCGGTGAGCGCACGGGCGGAGCGGTATACAACTGAAGCTAGCCTAGTAACCTTGGTTCAAACGTGTTTAAAGTACGTTGGCATTGTGTAGAGTGACCTAGAATATGGGAGAGTGTCCAAAGTAGGTCACTCTAGTCCAAAGCACCGACTCCGGCGAGGGCCTTTTTCTGTGAACTGCCGCGCCGCGCCGCTGCTGCTGCGGACCCGCGGGCTTTCCGCGCTCACGAAGCGCGCGGGAAGCGAGGGTCGTGTGCTACGCGCTGTAGTTTTTTTTGTTCATTTTCTACGCAAAGCACCTCAAATCTATTTAACTTCAACAGTGTGGTGCTGCATGGAGCTTACCCATCTTCGAGCGTTCCTTTGTGCTTGGCCAGCAAGTTAATGCAAAAACTTACGTATCGAAGTCATCAGCGTGGCCTGGCTCCAGCGCTAGAGTTCGGGAATGGTATTACGGTAGCTGTGCGTGCGTAGAAACGCGCTAAATGAGCCGGCGCAAGGAAGAACGTAAAAAAAAAAGAAACGTTATTCGTATGGGTACGCGGAGAATAGCACCATGCTTGCAAGAATAAGAGTAACGAAAAAAGTAAATAACTCGCGCAGTCAAGTAAAATACTTACCTGCGTGCAGTGACCGCTTCGCTCACCATTACGCGCTTTTCGCTCACGGTCAATAGTGATTTACAGCTACATGCATATGTACTTATTCGAATATTTTTTAGCCACGACAATATTTTATTATGAACAGAGCATAGTGAGAAGGTGTAAGGGAAGCAAGAGAAAGAGCAAAGACGGCCCTAACGCCGCAATATTGTTGGCTTATTTCGCTTCAGAGATTGCGTACACGAACAATTCTTGCTGTACGCTATCTCTTCAATAGAAACTTCACGCACGATGTACCTTAAGGTTCACCGTGAGCGAAGCTTTTTTCAAATTCAGACATTCGAAAGAAAAGCCATTCGATCCAGCAAATAGCTAAACAATTTTTTTTTCTACATTGAAATGAATAGATAGCTACTACTGGCCTAGCCGTTTACTAATTTGTTATGTAAAAGTTATTACTGCAGTAGCCTTGTTTTAATAATCCGTGAATCCTCTCTGAAATTACCAACATGTAACTTCTCATTATACCATAGTTATTGCGTAGCGTGTGATTTTTTTACGTAAAGTAAAAAGCATTCATCGCGCGTGACGATGTTTGTGCTTGCATTATATTGAGTGGAAAATCGTCTTGAATATTACTGTTTTTGATGCACTACAAATATCGCTATTGATTCTACATATCTCTAAAATAGTTACCATCAATAACAGCAAAAAATGAAAAGTTTATGTTCTGGTGAATTGTTGCCTCTTTCATTGCGTAACCACAAGTACGTAGTTATTGATCAGCAAGTATATTTGTTGTGTACGAACCAGCGAGCATACGCAATAAATATTCCTAAAGTTACTTTCATGTTAAAATTCGCTTAGTGTTTGCGCTCTTGCAACACAAGCAGGCGAAAGACGAGTTGCACATACGTAATCCATCATGTTCGTTTTCTGACTTTTGCTCGTAATTATGAAATGAGGCATACGTATGCAATGTTGCACTGTTAGCGTTCCATTTATTTTGGTTTGTCTTGTTTTTTTTTTGTTTTGTTTTTGTTTTCTGCCCCGTTTATTTCTCGCGTACCCTTTATCTATACACTCCGTGCTATGGCTTAGTGGCTTTGGTAGGTTGTACTGCTAAGCTCGAGGACGCGGGTTCGATTCCCGGCCACGGCGGCTTACATTTCGATGCAGGCGAAACGCATAAAACACCCCTGTACATAAATTTAGGTGCACGTTAAAGAACACCAGGTGGTCGAAATTAACGGAGCCCTCCACTGCGTCGTCTCCCATAGCCATATTGTGATTTTTGGGTGTAAAACCCCTGAAATTATCATTGCTATTATTACCCTTTACCTGTGCTCTCAGTTCTTCATGATATGTGGGTAAGTTCGACACGTTAAGATCGAGATTGGCATTCAACACGTTTTTATATATCGTCACACCCACAGCATCACAGGGATTTCTGGCCGTCGTCATATGACCACACGTCATATTGTTATCGTTAATCGTGACGTGAGTGCAAGTATGTCAAGTTACTAATGCCATGACCCATCAGCCATCTTAGTCACACATTTGTGCCTTTCCACACTATACTTCTGTATATATACCAAGTGAACGAGCCGCGAGAGTTACGCGGTTTGTATTTATTTTTGGTGCCGCGGCATCGGCCAACAGACACATTCCGCTTCCCAAGAGACCAGTTAAGGATTTCGCTTTAATAAAGAAAGCACAGAGCGCGGGATGCAGTCTTGTGAAACAAATCGAATGCATGAAATAAAAGAAAGGAAACGATAGAGTGTAAAAAGCGTTAGCATGAGCTAGCCATATCTGCTACGTTCTCTTGGTTATTACCGCGTTCTCCAGCTTATTTTTTTCTTCAGCAAGTTCACGTTGCTCATTCCACGCATAACTAAATGAAGTAAACGCGCGGAATGCGTTACTCAAACAGCCGCGTACGCGCGGACCAAGCGAGCTAAAAGGAAATAGACAAAATACCCGTATTCACAACCGGAAAACGCGTTCTCTGTGTGGTGAGTGACTGCGGCATTACCTTGCGGTGACGTGGTACTTAATATATCCTAAATTATCGCGATGTTGGCTAATAGCAACCGAAATAACAGGCTCGTAGCAGACGCCCGCCGCCTTGGCGCGGTTTCCGCAGCGGAGAGAGCCCACGGGTCCGGTACAGCAGCGCCGCGGCGCGGGACTTCACACAAAAAGGTCCTCGCTCCTCCCATGCATTCGCGCGGCGCTTTGGACACTCTCCCATATTCTAGGTCACTCTAGCATTGTGTCGTCGTGCGTGCCGTGGCGGCGGGAGGTGACGTGGTCGTTGACGCTACTACCCCCACGCTTCCGGCGTAATATCCTGTGCTCATTTTATCCTCAGTTGGTCGTCGTGTGCAGTGCGCGTTTGTGTCGAGTCTGTGACAAGCTTACGGCGACTACGGCGTGACGTATTACTACCGCGACAGAGGAACGTGAGGATTCTCGCTTCCCTTGGTGTGGGATTTTGGATTCGCTGCGCTACATCGCCGTTCCTACCTGCGACGCCCCGCCGGAATTGTTATTTTCTCCCTGCGTTGAGCGTTTGGTTGCTCAGCGGATAGGATTCCTGACATGGCACGCGACGGCAGCTTCTGCGGGCTTCCGGCCTTGGCGGAAACGGTGATCCTCCTCGGCTGTCTTGTCAGTGAGTGTTTATTTGTTGGACCGTCCTGTTTCGGCTGCGTTGTTTTAGCGAGCCTCCGAGACCCGTCTCACAGCGCGAACACGGCAGCTCGATAAAAAAAAAAAAGGTGCGCCTTGCCTCGTGCATCGAAACCGGTGTCATCCGCCGCGGCGCACCAGCCGGGGACAAAAAAAAGAGCATAAAAAAGCCGGGCATCGGCATAGAAAATTCGTCAGGAACGCGCTCGGAACGCCGTCGCGCGTGGAATCTGAGGTTTCCCAACCCCGTCAGCTAGCGGGGACATAAGGCCAACCCGCATAGGCAATAGCGTGAGTCAAAACACCTCGCCTGATTTAACCTTCACCAGGAACATAGACAATGCCATCTTGGACAATACGGAACTTAACGTGGGGAGTGATCATTACATTCTCTCCATTACGGTACCCTCCAGAGGCTACACAGGGAAAAAGTTAAAAATTAAGCGCACTAAATGGAACGTTTTCCGGTATGTTCGGAATAGACGAGAACCCGCAGCCATTACAAACCTTGAAGAGTGGATACCCACTCTTCTCAAAGACGCAGCTAACTCATCCATGGATTTAGAGCAGGAGGAGTACGGGGCAAATCCTGGTGCTAAATGGGTCCACTATGGTCGGAATAAGCACGATTTTAGCCTCCTTCCACTGTGGTGGAACCACGCCCCTCTACCATACCTGTTCATTAAAATATCGAGTAAGTTGTTCTAGGTGTTCGTCGCTCAGGTTTCGGATCATTTAGCATTTGTGAGCTGATCAGGTCCTGGAGCAGTATTTCTCTTCGTAGCTAGCGCTGCCGCTAAGAGTTCTGCTTTAGCTATCGAGGCGTCGAACACTGCGTTTTCTTTTCCTTTGTATGGTAGGATGCGTGGGGTAGTGGTTACCTCGCCTATGTACTTATCTTGCTTAGTGAGGAGGTCCTGTTCTGTTCCCGGAACTTCGCTAAGTTCTTGAAGGGTGGGGTTCGTGGCCATTTCGTTTTTCCTGGCGCGATTATGCTGCGCAGTATTGCCCATGCCTTGGAGATGTGTAACGTCTCGCGAAGTGAATCGCAAAAATTCGCCCAACTCGCTGCCTCTAATGGTTGTGCGTAAGCGTTTGCCGGCTCGAGTATTTCCGCGATTCTATGGCGCAGTTTGCAATTACGTCGCTGTTTTTAGGGGCGAAGCTCCTTAGGGTGTGGGTCGTTCCCTCCTCTGTAGTAGTAGTAGTAGTAGTAGTAGTAGTAGTAGTAGTAGTAGTAGTAGTAGTAGTAGTAGTAGTAGTAGTAGTATGTAGCCACCTGTAGTTTTATGAAGTGTTCACTAGATGGCGTTCCGGTTCCACTTCCGGTTCCACTTCCGGTTTCGGGTCCACTTTGCGCGCGTTCGGTGCGAACGCAGGCAAAACGCCGACGGTGTCGACAACAGTTCTGCGCGTTGCTGGTGCTGCTACATGTTCAAGTTTATACAGCTGATAAAACTACCTTGAGTCGACCCCATGGCTGCTTCGCATACTACTCAGGGTTCCCCTACGGGAAGATGGTGTAATTTTCTCTCTCGTTCCCGACGCGCGCTCTCTTTATTTCTCGTCCGTAGCTGTGGTTTACCCGAATGATCCCCCGGTGCTTCGCCCACTCATCACCATTCACTTCGTGGATATGGTGTGATTTTTTTCCATCGCTTGGTTAGCCCCCTTCTTTCCCACATATGCAGCAGATGGCTGTCAACTACCGGTGTTTCCGCTAGCGGTATCCGCTTAGATGTTGCTTTAGCAGCTGCGTATACGTCTGCTTCGGCGCAGCGTTTGCCAACGTGGAAAAGACGCTCCTCTCCAGCAGGCGCAACCTAACTGCAGAATTTTGTTTACGTTTCGGCGGTATTCGAAATGTAGGTGTCGGGCGGCTAGCCATCTTTTAAGGGAGCCCACATGCAACGCAGTTTTTGCATGTAGGCATGCTGCATGTAGGCTGCCTACATCGTTTGACGCCCCGATTTCCCGACCTCGACAGAACACATCGGGGCCTGCTAGCTCGTTTTTTTTTTTTGCGGGGTCGATCGTCGAGAAGCACGCGATGTCGATCATCTGGTCGTCCTTGTTCGTTAAAAAAGCCGAAACCGCGGTTTGCAGTCGTATGCCGAAGTTGACCAGCGCGCGCTGCCGACTACGAACTTGTCGTGGTGCGGGGAAGGGCCTTTCTTTTTCGTTTTATTGCGATAGTAATTATATGGACACTCCAAAGCGGATTTCTGCCGTCGGCGTCGTTGTCGCCGTGAGGTTCCGTATGACGTCAACGGCAATGGAATCGTCGCCGCACTCCGGACGCTGTATGTGCGAGTGAAAGGGCGCGAGGGACGCGCGCTTTCCCGGGGAGCGAACGCACGTCGGAGAGCAAACGCGCGTTCTTTGCCGGGCTCCCTGAAGGGCTGCCGAATAAAGCGTATCTTTCCTCCTGTACAATCAGCATATATAGAGAGCAAACGCGACAACTTCTGTCCCGCGAAAGGCCGTGGGGGGTCGGGAGGTAGGGACGTTTAGCTGCGGCACCAAATGCGTATTTGTATAAAAACGTTGCGAGGCGAGAAGGTGAGTAAGATTTCCGACGCTGCTCGACGATTGTCCTATTCTGATCTCGTCGAGAATCTCCGAGCCGCCCCCTGAGGCACCGGCAGCAGTCACCAACGCCGCGCGCGTTCGGTGCAAGCGCGGGCAAAATGCCGATGGCGTCGACAACAGTTCTACGCGTTGCTGGTGCTGCTGCATGTCCAAGTTTATACAGCTGATAAAACTACTATCCTTGATCTGTAGAGCTCTCTACTAATTTGCTATCGCAATTGATGCTTCGCCTTTCGGGTGAAACTGCGACAAATGTTTTCTTCGGCGGAGCCTTCGGACACTGCAGCAGCATACCTGTTTTACGGCCGCCGTGGCGTGGCTCGAAGCGCGGGCGCAGTACGTACTACGACTGGCACGACCGTTCGTATCTACGCTGCCGTGGAATGGGAGACGTACGTAGAACGATGCTGCTTGCGCTCAGGAAGCTTTGTCTCCGTGCCGATGCAGTCGTTGGCTTTGTTATCTCGGGTGATAGCGCGGCCTTTGAACTCGGCAGCAGCAGCAGCAGGTGCTTTGGTCGAGCCTCTTGAGAGCTCGAAGCGGCCGGGATGACGCGGAGACGAACACTGCGCCGTGGACGAACGAATTTATGACGTCACTGCGAACGCTGCGGAATTCGTGACGACCACTGCGAACACTACGGAAAGGGTGACACCGACTTACCTAACGCTGCTCAACCCCCAAGTGCCGACGGCTTTTCATGGCGACACATTTGAAGACGTGGAAGACTGGCTGGCGGAGTTAGAACGCGTGGCTGCGTTTAACGAGTGGGACAACAACGCCAAACTCAGGAACGACTATTTCAGCCTCCAGGATGAATTAGACGTTACTCTAAGGCACGTGGTTTATGAATCGCGAAAGTGCCCTGTCATCCTGGCGTGAGTCCCAGCACAAGCTACTGGAGACTTACTCCTGCTCCGATCGCCGGGAAAAACGCATGGATGCTGTTCCGGCGTGTATACTACAGCAGGGTATACGCGACAATACGAAAAGGAAGTAATACGTCCTAATCAGGTTAAACCTGCTAAGGAGAAACCCTTGGATAAGCCTCACAATGTTAAAGAGAAGCCTAACTATGACAGATGGTTCATGGTGTAGGACCCTTTCGGTGCCTGTACTACTCTGCTGCTGAGTTAACGAACCCGATATAAGACAGACAGTGGTGGCGTAGATTCCGTATTGAAAAAAGCCGACAGATCCCACGCCCTGTGGGAATCGATTTTATATTATGCAGTGTGCGGGGAGCCTGCCAAGTTTATGAAACAACCATGAGAGCACCAAGACGTATGCGGCTGTTTCATGACCTACATGACGCGCATGTCATGACATTCATGTCATGAGTCCTCAGGAGTCCTTTTAGCTAGGCCTAAGAGACCTTAAAGAGACACTAAAGAGAAACCGGAAGTTGAGCTTAAATGGTAGATTATCCTTTCACGATCACAGCCATACCATTCTTACTGCAAACAGATGTTTAATAAGCGATAAAATAGCGAGAAACTGAAGAATAGGTGCTGACGCCCCTTCGAAATTCCCGCACTACGTGATGTGACGTCGGAGATTACACACGCAGGCCGGTCGCGATTGGTCGAGAGCGATTTATCGCTGTTAATAAAATGCAAAATTAAATACACCTTAAACATACATAAACAGCATTTGCCAACATTTTAAACCGTTTCAAGCGAGGAAGTACAAGTTTAGCACAAAATTAAATAAATAAGAAAAAATGGCATGGCGATACATGCGGCCGTCATAGTTTCGTAGTTTAGTTTTTGGTCAATGCATCGTCGCGCGCGCCTGTTCCGCTCTACGGTGTTTGGTTGCGTGTTGCGTGGCTCGAAAAACGTTGACTTCGCGGGAAACAGCCAGAAAATGCCTCGTGTGGGTAGTGTTGGGGCTGTATAAATGGCCCAAGGCGCTTGATCAGGGGCAGCGGCAGTGTTGACTCGATTGTGTCCTTTCATGTGGCGTCGCTCGGAGAGCCCCGGCTCCCCGGCGTTCGCAATGGCTCAGTGCTCTGCCGATGATAAAATGGCAAAAGAGCCAGAGAAACCGATGGTGTGCTCTCTGCATTTCTCGCCCTCGGAATATGTGTATAATCTTGCCCTCGGAAAGTATCTTGGCATGCCCCGGAGGCCAGTCCCTTCTCGAGCAGCTGTTCCCTCAATGCGGCCTTCATCAAACCTCCTAACGGTTCCCCTGCAGCAGCAAACTGGCGGCTCGGTGAGTGCTGAATGCCATTAAATAAAGCCACGAAATAACCATGCGGAGTACGTGCACAACTTTCTACGCTTGTTCTGTCGGGAACATCGTCGCCTGGCGGACCGGACGCTTCGCCTCCCGTCGACGAAAACGAAGCTCTGCATTCCGCCGGCGCGGCCGGCGGCTCACCGCCATCGCACGCGGAAACACCTACCGCTCGAGCACAGAGGATCATTTCGCGCTCTGTTTCGCTGAATATCGCTGAAATGCAGTCCTGCTTTCCTGGCGAGCTCTTCGTTGCAAGGTTCAGCGGCAGCTACGGTATCCATCGCGGTGAACGCAAACGCAGCGACCATGCATGCAGCCATGATGCATCCAGCCCAGCGCCTCGGCCGTTTACGCAAGCGGTGACGTATCATGGTGCATTGTGATTCGCTGAGAGCTACGTAATCTGTGACGACACTGCTTCAGCGCCAAATCTGGGGTGAGAGAAATTGAGGAAGAGATATTTGGTCTTTGTTTACCAATTTCTCCGCTAATAACTCATATTTTTGCACCCAACGAAAACGGCATGCATTCCTGAAGGTCCCTCTTTTATTCCAGCTGAACTTCCTGTTTCTCTTTAGTGTCCCTTTAATGCGAAAGCCTTAGTCATGCTCATGACTATGACTTCAAACATCAGTGTTTTAGCTTTCCTTCACTTAGCACCACATCTGAACCCATTCCATCGGTTTTTGAGTGGAATTCTTTTTTCGCTGAGTCAATGACATTTTTGCTGAGTCATGGTCATGACTATGACGTTTACCACCATCCTTTATTGTTTCCTTCACGTAGTACCCACGTCCGAACCTATTTCAGTGGTTTTTAAGTGCTAACGTTTTTTTGCTGAGTCAATATTCATTTTGATGAATCATGATCATGAGTATGGTGTCTACCATCTTCCTTTAGTGTTTTGTTTACTTAGTACCCAAGTCAGAACTCATTTCAGTGGTTTTGGAGTGGTAATGACTTTATCCGTAGGTGACTGTCATTTTAGGCAACTGTTTCATGACCTACATGACACGCATGTGATGATATTCATCTCATGACCTATCATTTCTATTCGTCATACACTGTTGTCCTATTATGCCGACTTTGGTACCTACCAAATTAACGAAACGACCACGAGAGCGCCAAGACACAGGCAGCCGTTGCATGACCTACATGACACACACGTCATTATATTCATATCAAGACGTATCATTTATGTCCATCATACACCTTTGTCATACTATGCCGATTTTGGTATATCCCAACTCAACCAAACGACCATGAGAGCACAAAGACGTAGGCGGCTAGATAGATAGACAGATAGATAAGATACTGTCAAAGTGGCAAATGTTCGTCAAGAAATGCTTCGCATTTAAAACACTTGAATGCACCAATTTAGGTACACCCATTATAGTTTCGAAGTTTTGAGTGGTAACAATTATACCAAATTCTATTCTATTCTATTCGGATTCTATTTGTCATTCGGAAGCTTAATCTCCTATCACAGGACTTCTTAAGTGGAATCTGTCAGAGAGGGCTGTCTTTCTAGTAAATGTGTACGTGCTCGTGCACATTATCACCTAGGTCCAGCGATGTGTACTCTGAGCTACCCCAGACTGCGAGGCGTCAACTTGAAGAGCCCCCAACAATGCAAAGACATAAACAAACCGCTCAAACAAACCGTGCATTTCTCTGAGTTTAGCTGGCTCGTGACTTCAGTTTTCCTTCGCCAGACAAGACGGTGCCACTCTTGGAATATGCGTCGATGGTGTGAATACAAAGGCCAGAGATTGCGGACCGGACCTCCTAATCGCGCAGCTGAAACTGCGAACAATACTGTTATCACGTTTAGGTGTTTGTCTGCTCGCGTGTGCGTTTGTCGCGAATTCGCATGACTGTTTGCGCACTGCCCTTGTGTCACACTTCCGTGAACGACACGTCGCTATGGCTTGTTTCCCATTGCAGATTACACAGGGGTCGACTGAGTGACAAACGGGAACCTGTTAGCCAGTGACAACCCTCACGAACAGAAAATGAGCAGAATGGGAGAGTGCGGGAGAAAGGATCTTGCAGATAAAATATCCGCGCCGCACAGTGTCACAAATTTTACCTGTAGATCGTATAGCTGGTGTTAGGCCATCGCTCTCCTATTAAATCGCTTTTGCGAGGAAGGAACACAAACGCGTGGCACACTCCGGTTAATGGGAACTGGAAGCATGGGATTTGCATATCCAAACAATTCACAACATCAAGGGCTGTCCTAAGGGAAGTTCAAAAATTACGACACGACAGATGTCTTGAGCGGCGGGATGTTCTTGGAACAGGACGCCTGCTTTGGGCGCTGCTCTAGCGTTTTAAATGCGACGCATTTCTTGGCGGACATTTGCTACTTTGACAGTATCTATCTATTCTATCTATCTATCTATCTATCTATCTATCAATCAATCAATATATCTATCTATCTAACTATCTAGCTGCCTACGTCTTTGTGCTCTCATGGTCGTTTCGTTAACTTTTTAACTTGCTATATGTACCAAAATTGGCATACTATGACAAGAGTATATCACGAACATAAATGATATTTCATGACATGCGTGTCATGTAGGTCATGAAGCAGCCGCCTACGTCTTGGTGTTGCCATGGTCCCTTCGTTAACTTGGTAGGTACCGAAGTCGACACAGTATGACAGGAGTGTATGACGAACATAAGTGATAGTCCATGACATAAATGTCATGAACTATCATGTTGTGACATGTATTTATGTCATGTGGGTCATGACAATGACCCAGCAAAAAGATTAACATTCGAAAACCACTGAAATGGGTTCTGACGTCGGTACTAACTGATGGAAACACCAAAGGATGATGTTAAAAGTCACAGTCATGAGCATGACTCAGCAAAAATGACAATGACTCAGTTAAAAACATTAACACTCACAAGCCACTTAAATGGGTTCTGACGTCGGTACTAACTGATGGGAACACCAAAGGATGATGGTAGAAGTCATAGTCATGAGCATGACTCAGCAAAAATGACAATGACTCAGCAAAAAAACATTAACACTCACAAGCCACTGTAATAGGTTCGGGCGTGGGTAGTAGTATAGGAAACACTAAAGGATGACGGGAGAAGACATTGCCGTGAATATGACTCAGCAAAACGACAATGACTCAGCAAAAAATGATTAACATTCAAGAACCCTTGGTATGGGTCCAGACGTGAGCACTAAGTGAAGGAAACAGTAGTATTCTTTCTTCTTCTTTCTGGGGTTTTACGTGCCAAAACTAGTTCTGATTATGATGCACGCCGTGGTGGAGGGCTCGGATTAAATTTAACCACCTGGAGTTCTTTAACGTGCACTACAACGCAAGCACACGGGCGTTATTGCATTTCAGCTCCATCGAAATGTGGCCGCCGCGGCCGGGATTTGGTACTGCGACCCCGTGCTCAGCTGCGCAACGCCTTAGCTGAGTGAGCCACTGCGGCGGGTAAGAATACACTAAAGAAAAATGAACATGACTCAGTGAAGAAAGAACAACTGTCAATATCCACTGAAAAGGGTTCGGACATAAGTGATAGATAATGACACGAACGTCCTGACATGCCTGTCATGTAGGACATGAAACACCCGCCTACGCGTCTTGGCTCCCATGGTCGTTTCGTTAACTTGGTTGGCTCCCCACCCGCTTATTCGCATAACATCGATTCCCACAGGGTTTGGTATCTGCCAGCTTTTATTGCGATAGCTATTATATGGGCACTCCAAGCGAAATTTAGCCGTCGCCGTCGTAGTGGTGTTCCGTATCAAGTCCAACGGCGATAAAATGTCGCCGCGCGATGTGCGTTGTGTGTGCGAGTGAAAGAGTGCGAGGGTTAGCCGGCAACCGCTGCTTAATCAGGGGCCGGAAACTCCCTATACCTCCCATGGGATGCTCGGTCCCATGCCGATACGTGGCGGCAGCGCCGCTTTCACCCCTGGCGGATGCTGGATATGCCTCTATGACGTCACTGGTAAGATCAGAAGGTAGAGGGAGCCGGTAGGAGGAGGGGTAGAGCCGGTAGGAGGAGAGCCGGTAGGAGGAGGGTAGCCGCAGAAGCCCTACTTTCCTACTTCTCATGCAAGCGGACTGTGTTCGTGCTCTCTTGCAGTTCCGCTGGCCGTGCGGCGATATTGGCCAAATATCGCGGAGCAGAACCCGCTGAAGTGTGTCGTGTATTAGGAAGCGTTTTCTTCCTACCAGGTTTACCTTGCAAGCTGCTATGCAAAATGAACACTTGCTCGGAAAATAGAGTGAATATACTTACTTGTGCTTACCCGTGGTCATTAGGAAACCTAAAAAAACTTCGCAGAACTGGAATTCCCGGTGTTCGAAGACATCAGAGCCGCGCAACACATGTGATGCCCCGATTTAGCCATCTTCGTCTAATGCTTGGTCAACTTGATTTCCTGCGTCTTCCGTTGGTTGCACGCCTGATCAAGCTTCTCTGTCTTATCTTTCCCATCTTCATACTTGAGACGACAACCGAAGCAGACAACCAAGCGCGATCTGACTTGTGATGTCGCTGAGCGAGTGGCAAGGGTGAGCGGAGCTTAAGCTCGAAGCACGCGCGATGGCGACCGCTTCCCACGCTTTGCCCGATTTAATATTCACAAAAAGAGAAATAAGAAAAATAACTTAGGATGTCCGGCAACTGCTAGGAGCGGGCATGTTCCTTGAAACCGAAACTAGCTTTACTATCCGGGGGCTGGCTTAATCTCGCGCACGCGACTAGAGGAAGGCGGCCGGAAGCGCACGGTCTTCGTTCACGCGCGAGGAACGGGGAGGAGGCGACGGAGACGGGAGGGGGGAGGGGGGGGTGCTTTCTGCTTACGCGGCTGCTGCTCACGGAGCTATCTTGAAAGCGATCTGCGACGCAACCGAAGTGTGCGCCCACGGGAGCCTAATCTTCAAAGCTATCTGCGATGGTTCAAAGTGCATTCGCCGAGTGCCGCTAGCTTCGTATGCGCTACGCTTTCAACGTTCAGTTTGCGTTGAAGCGAGAGCCAGGGCAAAGGTCAATTTGCTCGTTGCCGCTGTTGCGCTTTATCAATCCAGCGTTTTGATGAGCTCCCGCGGTCATCGAGCGAAATCTGTTTATGTTTACCTGCGCGCGCTTGACACCGTGATTGTTTATTTAGTTAGTAAGCAAATATTTACAACTTTGTACCGCCGATAAACTAGTATCCTTATTTCATATAGCTGTCTACTAATTTGCTATGGCAATCGACGCTTCGCCTTTCGCGTGAAACTGCGACTTTTTTTAAGAACTCCTATGGGAATAGGTATCCGTGAGACTTGAACCTAACCGGAAGCCGACTTCCGCTTCCGGTTCCACTTCCGGTTCCGCTTCCGGTTCCGGAAGCCAGCTTCCGGCTTCCGGAGAACGCTTCCGGCGTTTTATGAAAAAAAAATTCCGGAAGTTGTGTCCGTAGCGCGGAATCGAACCAGGGACCCCTCGCTTCCGAACGCGCGGCGCTAACCACTACGCCACGAAGCGCACATAGACACACGCACCACGATGGCAATAAATACCCAACATTAACGAAACGCCGCGTTTCTAGCGCGTTTCTAACGCGTTTGTGCTAGCGCGTTACGGCCCGTGTAAGAAGCTGGTGTAAGACGCTGTGGCCTCTCCGCCTTGCCTTCAACGCGTTTCGAACGCGCTGCCCAAGGCGGTGGCAAGTCAAGTTCAAGTCGAGGAGCGTTTATGAATACGGGGGGGGGGGGGGTATACTCTCTCAGCAGTCATGTGATGGCGTCGGCAAACGCGGTGCACGTTCCGGCATGTGTAAATGCCTGCGTAAGACGCTGTGGCCGCTCCCCCTTACTAGAGAGTACTGCACGTTTCTAACGCGTTTGTGCTAGCGTCCCCTTAAGCGGGAGATCCGATGATTCCCTCCGGAGCTTCGCCCACTCATCATCATTCACCCCGTGGATATGCTGTGATTTTTTTTTTCAAAGCGGATTCCTGCTGTCGTCGGCGTCGTCGTCGACGTCGCCGTGAGGTTCCCTATGAACTCCTATGGCGATGAAATCGTCGCCACACGCCGTATACTGTATGTGCGTGAAAGCGCGCGAGGGACACGCGCTTTCACGGGGAGAACGCATGGCGGAGACCAAACGCGACTTCTTCCGCTGTGCGAAAGGCCGTGGGGGGACGGGAGGGAGGGAGGCGACGTTTAGCTACGGCACCAAATGCGTATTTATATAAAAACGCTGCTAGACGAGCAGGTGATAAAGGCTTCTGACGCTGGTCGACAAATGTCCCGTTCTGATCTCGTCGAAAACTTCTGAGCCGCCGCCAGGGGCACCGGCAACAGTCACCAACGCCGTGCGCATTTGGGGCCAACGCGGGCAAAACGCCGACGTGTTCCGTTCTGATCTCGTCGAAAACCTCCCAGCCGCCGTCAAAGGGGGGAAATGCGGTTGGCGTTTGCCTCTTGCGCGGTGGGGTGCATCGGCTTCGTCAATTATTTTGCGATAGCAATTATATGGACACTCCGAAGCAGATTTCTGCCGTCGGCGTCGCTGTTGCCGTCGCCGTGAGGTTCCGTATGACGTCAACGGAGATGAAATCGTCGCCGCACGCTGTATGTTCGAGTGAAAGGGTGCGAGGGACGCGCGCTTTCACGGGGAGTGAACCCATGGCGGAGAACAAACGCGTGTTCTGCGCCGTGCTCCCTTAAGGGCTGCAGAAGTAGGCGTCTCTTTCCTCCTTTACAATCGCCATATATGTAGAGCAAACGCGCCTTCTTCCGACGCGCGAAAGGCCGTGGAGGGGTGGGAAGGGAGGCGACGTTTAGCTGCGGCACCAGAAGCTCCGGCAACAGTCACCAACGCCGCACGCATTTTGTGCGAACGCGGGCAAAACGCCGACGGCGTCGACAACAGTTTTGCGTGTTGCCGGTGCTGCTGCATGTCCAAGTTTATACAGCTGATAAAGCTAGTATCATTACTCCGTATAGCTCTCTACAAATTTGCTATCGCAATTGATGCTTCGCCTTTCAGGTGAAACTGCGACAACGTTTTTGACAAAAGCCATGGTCAGTGTCGTGCAACTCCATCAATTTTACTTCCATCAGACTGCTAAACCTGCCCGGCACCCGAAGACACCAATGTCATCCAAATGAGGCCATTTTTGGCAACCTTAGAGCGGTTTTCCTTTCCGGCCTCGCGTTGCTGACCGCTGAGCCTAATGGCTGTGCCCGGCGCGCAGGGCGAGGACGGACCGGTCAGCTTGCAAGGTGGCGGATCTTTCTGCTCAACGCGGTTACGTTCCCGACGCCATGGCGCGGGCGACGATCCCGGTCCCCGAGGGACAGCAATCTGCAGCTGCGGACCTCATCCCCAACGAAGAACTCTTTCACATGGTTGATCGCCGCTCCCAGCACAAAGCTATGATGATGGATGGCTCCATGGTCCCCGACCGCCGGCAAGGCACCTTCTACTCAGACAGGATCCGCCACGCGTGCGGCACAAAACTCCGGCGCGAAGCGCAGCAAGCTCACAACGACGTGGGAGCCTAAGCCTCTGCCTCGACCACACCCAGAATACGTTGTCGTCATCATCAAGCCTCATGAGCCAGTGGCGCAATGAGACGTCTTTCAACGTGGCGCGCTCGACGCCGCCGTCGCCACTCTCGTCGGAGTACAAAAGGCGGCGACGCTCAACCTGTTTCTCTCGCCGGTGCAGAATCTCATCGTCGCTAGCACGCGGGAGGCCCAGACGGCTGACCAGATGCTCGGCGACTTCAAGCTACAAACTGACAAAGGCACGATGGCCGCCCACGGCCACCTGAAGCAACATGGCGAGGATGTCTGCTTCGGCGTGGTCACGGTCGCCAAACACGAGACGACCGATACCCTACGCCAGGCTCTGCAGTGGCGCGCAGGCGAACTGTTAGATATCCGAACATTCGGCACATCGAACAAGGCTCGACTCATCTTCGCTGGCAGAGTCAAGCCTCGCTACATTCATTACAACTCAGAAATCACCTTCGTTCAACCCTATTACCGGATCAATCCGGCCTGCGGACTGAGTGGCACCGTTAAAAACCGGGCTGATTCGTGTCCCAAACCCAGCCAATGCAAAGTGCGGCCTGTGTGGACAGCAGGCAGAGCTAATAGAGGGGGTGCGGACCCCTCTCGAGTGCAACCCAAAGTACGCGTTCTGCGGAAGCCACGCCACGAACTCGCGCGAATGTACAGCCAAGTACAGACACCCCAAGATGACCACCTCTCGGCAAAGCGGTTCCGCAATCGGGGACGAAGACTCGTTCGTCATCATGCGGCGTTCTCGCGCGAATGATGGCGCCACGTTGACGTCACAATGTAGCAGGCGCCACCACTTGGGGGTGACGTCAAGGGCCAAGCGGCGCAGCAACCGCCACTACACGACGGCAAAGGGAACCGCGGCGAGCAGCAACAGCAGCGAAACGATGCGGGAGCCGGTGCCTGGGCGAACGCATTGAAATATGACAAACAGGTGAGTGGTCCCGATGCGGCAGCCTCACCTTTCCAATCCCCCCCCTCCCTCTCCTACTTTAATTGCAGAGGAGATCCGTATGCACACGGAGCCTCTCCGCGATAAAATTGCGAACCTTGAGGCTCAACTCCCCAACCCACCGTCTGCTCCTACCTCCCCGTCCGCCTCCAATGCGGAGTCCGTGGAAAGTGAGATTACGCTGCCGAGGACATGATTCTTTTTAGACTCGAGGCGCGCCGCAGCGCAAAAATTTAGCTGCTGATCGGCACCGCGATGGCTCAGATGCTCGCGAAAATTGATGGGCTGATCACGAGTAAAGTTAATCAAGCTGTCGCTACGCAACTCCGTACGCTGCACAAAGCGAGTCCCCCTTAGGGACGTATCCGGCCGCGCCTCCAAGTTTTCGCGTCGCATTGTTGACATTGACGATGACGAAGACTGCACCCTGGCAGGCCTAGATGTCAAAACTCTGGTCCTGCCTACGGGCTCTGGGGCAGATCCACTCACTCTTAACGCCCAACCTAACCATGGCGGGAAGCCCTCATGTTAGGCGTTCTGCCCCCTCCAAATCGGCGTCCCCCATCATCATAACCCAGTGGAACTGTCGGGGCCTCCGCTCTCGGACCAAGAGATCGGACCTCCTCTCAACATATTAGCATCTGTCCGCGGTGGTTGCCCTCCAAGAGCCAGGGAAGGGTGCCACCCTTACGAACTATTCGACGTTCCAGCAGGACCCCTCGCCTTGTCTCTGCGTCCATCGAAATTATACAGCTAACAAGGTCGATCTTGACCTCCAAACCAACTATTCCTACGTAATGGTGACTATCCTCCCGCTCCGCAAACAGGACCCATCCATTCTCATCTTCAACGTATACTCCTTTCCGAAACTCCAAAACGTCTCATTCGCGGACCTCTGCAGTCGTGCACTGAGAGTTGTGGGCCCGGACCCCCTCCTGATTGTGGGTGGCTTCAAAGCCCCCTGTCCGGTCTGGGGGTACCGCCGTGAAGAGAAGCGTGGCCGCAAGTTGGCGGAACTACGTCCATGCTGGGTCTCACTCTTCACACTGACCCTGTTCGCCCAGCTCGGATTGGCAACTCCGTGACCAGGGACACCTGTCCGGATTTCACCTTTACACGCAACATACAGTTCGCAGACTGGGTCAATACATAGGAAACCCTTGGTAGCGACCATTGCCTCATCAACATAAGCATTCGCACATGCCCCATGGCACGACCGTTCAAACAAGCCCACATCCATGATTGGACGACATTCAGACAAAATTGGCAGGACACTGTGTGGCGTGCGAAGTTGCCCGACACAGTGCGGTGGATTAAGACGTTGATACGTGTGGTGCGCGACGCGGTGCGGTGGTTGGAGACAAGGAGGAGACGACAAGTAGTGCGCGCTCCGAGGCGAATTCATGCTGATGGAAAACGACAATGCCGAAGACCGTCTGGCACGTGGACACGTGGCACAAGAAAAGAAACTAAAAGAAAAAGGCATCCAATCGCAAAAGACCACGGAGCTTCAAGCAGCCAATGAACAAATGACAAATCTGCCAGACCGGTCAGAAAAGCGAGCCGTGCTGGCAGTAGGGGGGAGGAGTTCCAGAAGCGGCACCAGTAGAAGGTCGGTCACCGGATCGGGGGTTGAAGACGGCCGTCGGGTTCCGGACCCGAGCCACCAGGACTTCAACCGACCGGGGCCGCCTGCTAACCCATTCCTGGGCGTCGCCACTCCATCCGTTCGGGAAATGCTGCCCGAGGTCGGTGAGCGTCTACGCCCGTGGGCAGAACGAGAGCTGTCGGGCTACGAGCCCGAGTGCCACGACCAGCTGCCCGGCCAGAACGCCACCGCCAATTGCCCGTGCTGCCGAGCCGCCTGTCTTCTCCCTCCGAGCCACAGCTGCCACGCTCTGGCAACCTGTACGACGGTCCTATACAGCGACCTTTTGGTGAGACCAACACCGCTTCTCTCGTCGTCTCGTCTCCCCTGCTCCGCGTCGAGACTATATTACGCACACACGCCTGCTTCCTGCCCGAACTTGCTGCCCGAACGTTTTGTGCCCTGATAGTAATTTTAAGTGTTTGTTTTTATTGGTTAATTTTCGTTTCAGTTTTATTAAAAATTTTGTGTTTTTCAACAAACGGCTTTGTCCTCGTTTGGGTTCTGGGAGGCTTCGCCTCAGAGAATTGTCAGAAAATATTAGACAAAAGAACCTGTCATCACAAATTGGCGTCCGCAACGACAGGACGAAGCCGTTTGTTTGGATTCTGTTGCTAATTCTAACAGTTTAAAGTCATGGCTAGCACGCGAGAGCTGTTAGCTTTAGCGGAACGCATGGGGCTGGAAGGAGCTGAGTTAAAGGCGTGGTTGAACGAGCATGCCCCAGCGTGGCAAATATTGAGAATGTGGGTCCAAATTTCTGATAGACGTATTGAGCTCGTGTGGGTGCCGGCTCACTCTGGCAATCCCGGAAATGAGGCCGCCGATAACATAGCCCAATGACTTGTAAGCCGCGCAAATGGCGACCCCAGCCGGGATTTCTCGAGGGAGCGGACGCACACGTTCTCCGAAATTACCCAACAAGGACGCCTTGCCCGTCGACTCTACCCTCCTCCCCACCCCCGACTATCCCCTCCCAACAAATCCTCTGGAGGCGACTCCAGACCCGAACTGTTCCCACCCCTCAGCTCCTATCCCACTTGCGCCCCGTTTCGCCAGAGCGCACTCTCTGTGGAAAGTCACACGCCACCTTAGACCAAATCCTCTTTGGCTGCCCTGCCGATCCTCCCCCGCAGGGACACCCCGCCATCGGAACACGGGAGGAATGGGAGGCCCTCCTTGCGTCGCAGGACTTGGACACCCAACTTCGCTGCGTGAACCGGGGTGCCAGTGCTATGGCCCTACGTTGCGTGGACACATGCGCGTAATGTGAGGGCTGTGTGGTGGCCTTGGGCCCTTGAAGGGTCCAAACTCGCTCGCTTAATAAAGTTTTTCCATCCATCCATCCATGAATGAGCAGGAGGCGCGAGCGCAAGAAGAACGCGCTGGGGAGTGAAAAGAACGGGCTGCGCAACGAAAGGAAAGGGCTGCAGAACGGGAAGCTAATAGAGATCAGCTTGAGCGCGAGGCACGTGTGTTGCAGTTGCGTCTCAAGATCGCGGAGGCTGAAAGGGCACGATCACTGAGAGATATTCGCGAGCTGGAGTCGTATGCAAACTCTATTGAAAAAGCGTTTGACGCAGGCTCCAGTCTCAGTGGTTCGAAAAATCTGTTTAGTAATTGCCCCGAACGCCATCCCAGTTTTCTGTCAGAAAAAGGCACAGAACCAGAGGGCAGAAGAGAAATGAACAGGAAACTAACCAGCTTGGATCCTGAAATTACCCTCAAAGAGGCTGAGGATAGCTCAGGGAGGAGACAGCAGGCAGCTTTTCGTGAAATCGAGGCGCGCATGCGCATCTTTGCTCAAAAAAGCACCTTGAATAAAGAGGCAAAAATGCCGTCAGAAAGCCCGACAGGCTGGGCAACGGTGCGCATGGGCTGTGACCTCGAAGAGGACAAAACCAGCAAGGAGGCACGCATGCGAACAAGTGCAGGAAAAAGCACACCAAATGAAGAGGCACATAGACCTCTAGAAAGCCCGACGGACTGGGCAAAGGTTCACATTGCCAATGACCTCGAAGAGTGCGAGGCGAGCGAGGAAACGCTCACCCACTCTTCCGGTGTGCCACTTGCAGTGGTAACTAGTGGCCTCGTCACTTGGGGGGACCACTCCGAGGACTCAACCTCAAGAGAGGGTGAGTCTGCCTGCCTGTGTTCATGAGGTCATGCTAGGACAACATGCATTAAAGATGAGTACAGAGGTACTCGGAAAGGGGTCCAATACAGAGCTCCTTAGTAAAGAGTCTAGTAAAGACTCCAAGAACGAGAATAGTGGCTGGCGAAGCAAGTCGCCGGTTTTGTCAGCACATGGTGATGACGAGTGTAGACAAGTTCTGTGTGATAGCTTGCTTGCGGTAAATAATGCATCACACTGTGGTTCAACTGGGGATTACGGCAATAACAGGTCAGAAGGTGAAAGAACACATAGAGGTCAGCAGAGATGCTTTGCATTCGTGTAATGTCGGGGAAGGCTGTTCAGGCGACCAGGTAGAGGCTAGCAAAGCAGTAAAGCACCGGTTCCAGATCAATCAGGGGCCTACCTGTATGTATTCTCAACGTCACAGCAAAGCGGCACCCGTGCTATCATCTCAAACGCGGAAAAGAGGCTTCTTTCCAGGGCGGTTGTCCCATACGCAAAAGAGACGCACGGTTCGTCTCATCTGGGACGGCAAAACTTAATAAGCTGATGAATAGCCGGTTGCCCTCTCAGGATGTTGACCTTGGACAGAAACATAATATTTGTGAATAGAGGACTACAACATTGAATTATTTGAAGTGGTTTTTTGTGAGTGTTATGCGTGATATGCTCAATGAACTTTGCCTGCCACTCGACAGTGCAATATCGTGAACGCACGATGTGCGTTAACGATATTTATGTGCGTTTTTCCCCCAAAAGGGGCAGTTGTGGTGTGTGAAGTGTGCGACACAGTGCGGTGGATTAAGACGTTGATACGTGTGATGCGCGAGGCGGTGCACTGGTTGGAGACAAGGAGCAGACAACAAGTAGCGCGCGCGCCGAGGCGAATTCCATGCTTATGGAAAACGACAACGCCGAAGACCGTCCGGCGCGTGGACACGCGGCACAAGAAAAGAAAGCAAAAGAAAAAGGCATCCAATCGCAAAAGACCACGGAGCTTCAAGCAGCCAATGAACAAATGACAAATCGGCCAGACCGGTAGAAAAGCGAGCCGCGCTGGCAGTAGGGGGGCGGAGTTCCAGAAGCGGCACCAGGAGAAGGTCGGTCACCGGATCGGGGGGTGATGCCGGCCGTCGGGTTCCGGACCCGAGCCACCAGGACTTCAACCGACCGGGGCCGCCTGCTAACCCATTCCTGGGCGTCACCACTCCATCCGTTCGGGAACTGCTGCCCGAGTCTGGTGAGCGTCTACGCCCGTGGGCAGAACGACAGCTGTCGGGCTACGGCCCCGAGCTCCACGACCAGCTGCCCGGCCAGAACGCCGCCGCCGTCAACCCGTGCTGCCAAGCCGCCTGCCTTCCTGGGAATCGCCACTTTGCCCGATAGTCAACTGCTGCTGCCCGAGGCCGGTGAGCGTCTGCGCCCATGGACAGAATGTGAGCTGTCGGGCTACGAGCCCGAGTGCCACGACCAGCTGCCCGGCCAGAACGCCACCGCCGTCTGCCCGTGCTGCCGAGCCGCCTGTCTTCTCCCTCCGAGCCAGAGCTGCCATGCTCTGGCAGCCTGTACAACGGTCCGATACAGCGACCTTTTGGTGATACCAACCCCGCTTCTCTCGTCGTCTCGTCTCCGCTGCTCCGCGTCGAGACTATAGTACGCACACACGCATGCTTCCTGCCCGAACTTGCTGCCCGAAAGTTTTGTGCCGTGATAGTCGTTTTAAGTGTGTGTTTTTATGGGTTATTTTCGTTTCATTTTTATTAAATGTTTGTGTGTTTTTCAACAAACGGCTTTGCCCTCGTTTGGGTTCTGGGAGGCTTCGCCTCAGAGAACCGTCAGAAAATATTAGACAAAAGAACCTGTCATCACACACTGTTCCCATACAAACGCACGGCTGCCAGGCCTGGTCCCAGCAATTGGTTTCTAGCTTGCGTTCTACGGAAACACACATCAAACTCTCAGACGCGGTCTCGGATGTGGATAAGCACCTCCTCCACCTTTGGGAAGCCCAGTACAGCCTCGTCCGTCGATGGCGCCATCAGAAACAATAGGAAACTAAAATCCGGCGTAGCAGAGCTTACCCAGAAAGTGGCAGAGTATGCGGCCCAGCTCGCCGGCTCTGATTTAGCCGCCGCATTACGGCTGCGCCACAAATGTCGAGCCGAAACACACGGCGTCTCTTTCGCGCCCTCATTAACCCCACATAAAGCCGCACTAAAACGCAGAAAAACTTGCAGCGCGCCATCCACGGCTTTGCCGGTAACAAAACTCAGCTAGTACGCAAGCTCAGGGACCAATACCTGTGCACTACCCAGGATACCCGAGGGACGGCATACTTCTATGCAGGCTCTGAAAACGCCGAGCTGGATCAACCTTTCCAGCTCCACGACCCGAAGGCAGCCCTGGCCAAAATGAAATGTGGCACTGCACCCGGACGGGACAACGTTACAGTCAAGCTCTTGGCAAACCTGCCAGACTCGACTTACAATTCACTGTTGGTATACTTCAATTCTATCTGGCTGGGAGAAGTGCCCCTCTTAATAGATTGGAAGACAGCACTTGTCACCTTTATTCCTAAGCCTGGCGAAGCCGTAAATACGGATAGCCTCCGCCCCATCTCTCTCACCTCTTGCATGCGCAAGTTAATGGAGACGATGGTGCAGGACCGGTTGTCTACTTGCATGGAAGATCATAAAAAATTTGCCGACACCACGTTCGGGTTTCGCCCCCTCAGATCCGCACAGGATGTCCTCCTCCAACTTAATCGGGAAGTCCTAGACCCCATCGAATGCCTCCATAATGACAAGGTGGTCCTGGCCTTGGACTTTAAGCGAGCATTCGACAACATCACTCATGAAATTCATCTTTCAAACCAACTGCGGGCGTCACGCTTTTCAGTACGTCTTACAATTTCTGACACAGAGACACGCATACTTGCACATACAGGACACCGAACATGGCCCATACACTCTAGGGTCCAGAGCTACACCACAGAGCGCTGTCCTCTCCCCCCTATTGTTCAATCCGGCCATGAAGAACTTGCCTGCCCAGCTGGAGGCCGTCCCGGAGGTGCAACACGCACATACGCGAACGACATCACCATCTGGGCCACACAAGGCTCTTTGGGAGACATGCAGGCCAACCTGCATCAAGCGGCGACCATAGTGGCCCGATATGCTCACGCTTTCGGCAACCAATGCTCCCCCAAAATCTGAATTCGTGCGTGTCCGCCCTTCCCCCAAATGCACGTCCAAAATTGCTCTCTCTCTAGAGTATGGTCGAATCCCTGAACAACCTGAGATTAGAGTCCTCGGACTTTTCATCAATCAACGCTACCGGTCCGACATGACACTAGAAAAGCTGCTGAAGGTGGGCGACCATGTGGCCCGCATGGTCTGCCGGGTTTCCAACAAGCGCGGTGGTCTCAGATGTCTTGCGGCTGGCCAATGCATTTGAGACTAGTCGAATCTTGTATTCGACTCCATCTCCGCAAGCATGAGGAGGACGCCCTTGAGGTGATCCTCCGAAAGATAGTTAAGCGGGCCCTTGATCTTCCGGTCAGCACCTCTAACCAGCGCCTTCTGCGCCTGCGGATGGCGAATAGGCATTGGGAGCTCAAAGAAGCTCATCTTACCAACCAAATCACACGTCTTTCTCAGACGCTGTCGGGTCGCCGCCTCCTTGCCCGACTACACCTCCAACCAATCAGACAGATGGAAGAGCGCGTACGTATGCCACAAGAATGGCGCTATGCCCTGCACGTGCGCCCTCTTCCCTGGAACATGGCACGCGCACACCATGATGGCAGACGCCTGGCTCAGGCAGAGGCCCTGGCCTGCCATTATGATTCCAAACCCGTCGTTTTCTACGTGGACGCCACCGGTCCACACCTTGGGGGATGTTTTGCGCCCAAGGTGGTCCACGAAGGCAAAACAGTAACGGCCTTAGCTTTCGTGCTAGAGACATAGCATATGCGGAGGAAGTCGCCATCGCGTTGTCTGCAGCCGATTCTCTCTCTTAAACCATCATTACCGACTCGCGCGGGGCCTGTCAGAACTACGAAGAGGGTCAGATTCCATTCCTGGCCTATCGCGTCTTTTAATCTAGCTGCCGAACCGGGACCCCGACTCCCGATACGTCGTTCGGGCTCCTGCTCACATGAGATTAGAGGGAAATGAGGCAGCGGTTCCTGCCACCCGCGTACTTTCTCACCGGGATCATTTTTCTCTCACCCCGCCGATCAGGACTCCACCCCCAACCCAATCCACTCGTCTGCAGAAATTACAGCTTACTATCAATCCGGCCACGAACTCTACCTCCGCCCATGTAGAGGCCTCAAAAAGGAGGAGGAGAATCTCCTATTCCGCCTCTTTACGAACACTATGCTGTGCCCGGCGGCTCTTAAACATTTCGATCCGCCCTTTACTGGAGCTTGGACGCTCTGTGCGAAGTCCTCGTACCTCTACCATGTAGTGTGGGCTTGCCCATCCAACCCTGCCTTCCACCCCTTACCGAACCCTACCTGGGAGGACTGGGAGACTGCCCTGCTTGGCTGCTCAGACCTACGTACGGGCCCAAAAGCCTTGCATGTAGGCTCCCTATAAAAGTCCCTAGTTGAGCGTGCCCAGGCAGCGGCTACCGCCACTGGGGTCCCGTACTATGGACTCCACCTAGTGTTTGTAAGGGGCGGCCTCTTCAGGGTCGCCCCGAGCATTCCTCATCGTACTTTTTGTAATGCAATTAAAATTTTTTCACCACCACCACCGCCAAAGGCACCGGCAACAGTCACCAACGCCGCGCGCGTTTGGTGCGAACGCGGGAAGAACGCCCACGGCGTCGACAACAGTTCTGCCGTTGCTGGTGCTGCTGCATGTCTAAGCTTATACAGCTTATAAAACTACTGACCTTACTCCGTATAGCTCTCTACTAATTTGCTATCGCAATTGATGCGTCGCCTTTCGGGTCAAACTGCGACATTTTTTTTCATCCGTTTTCATTTCCATTAATTTATCATTTCTTTTTTTCAATTAGTAAGTACAAGTAATTTCCCCTATGTTGTCTTTGGGGCCATTGTTTAATGGCTTCGCATTATATATATATATATATATATATGGTATGGTATGAAAATTCATACCATTGATGACATTGCTAAGATGACCTCCGACTCGTGAATTGTGATAAATTGACCTACTGACCTGTCTTTTTGCTTCATTATGGCTTGTCACCACCTCCTTACCTCCACGGCCATAAATGAACTAGCCTGCAAACAGGCACAAAATTGCATGAAAATTTTTCATTTGAAATGTCGCTCTATAAATAACAAAATTCAAGAAATACAAGTATTTTTTTAAGATCTCATGTTTTCTTTCGATGTCATCATGTTTACGGAAACATGGTACCATGATGAATCCAGTTGTCTACATCTTAAGGACTACAACCACTTTGTCCTTAATAGGTGTGGTCGCAGAGGTGGTGGTGTATCAATACAGGTTCTGAAGAAGCTAAGCGTAACAGTAGACCACAACTTCACAAAATCCACTCCAGACTACGAGATTCTAACAGTTGAGGGCGGAAAGTGTTTGTTCAGTGTGGTTTATCGCCCACCTACTGGGAATTTGGATGAATTACTGCCTGTTTTAGAAAGTCTTTTGGACCATGCAACATTGAATGAAAATACTTTATTCCTTGCCGGCGAGATCAATGTTGATATGATCAGTGCAACTACGCCAAGAGAAGAACTTTTGACATTGCTCGATAGTTACGGTTTTTCCAGCCTTTTTCATATACCAATGCGCATCACCTGCTCGACTGCAACGTCAATTGACCTCATCATCACTAACACTGATACGCATGGCTCAAGTGCTGGAACAATTCTGTCTGACATAAGCGACCACCTGCCCATGTTTGCGTTTTTTCCTGCGCATAGCTCTTATCATATCATAGAAGGGCCATTGCCATGTTATAGGCGAATCGACACCACTGCTCTTTACCGATTTTTCGCGGCGATAAGCGAAATGACGTAGGATGATGTACTTTCCGTAGAGGGTGTTAACGATGCGTATGATGCTTTAATAATTAAAATCAAGGCAATTTATGATAAGTGCTTCCCTCTAGTACATCCACGTAAACGTAGAGCTAAGAAGCCTTGGATCTCAAGGGAATTACTGTACAAAATAAAGAGGAAGCAGAAATTGTACGGACAGTTTTTTGAAATCTCGGGACCTCGCTAAACTAGAAAACTATAAAAAATTCCGCAATCAACTGACCAAGGAACTACGTACCGCCAAGCTTGAATATTTCACTAATGTTTTTTCGAGTTTGCCGCACGACAGAGAATGCAACTCTTGGTATCAACTAAAAAAAGTTTTGAATTTGGGCACTAAAAATCGCATTGATAGTATAACGAAGGATGGAAGAGTCATTGCTAATGAAGACCTTTCGAATCACTTCAATGATTTTTTTATCAACATTACAAGCGCCCTTTGCTGTACTGTCACTGGTCGCGTAGAATATGATTATCATACACCAAGTGTTTCAGCATCTTTGTTCTTGCAACCAGTAAAAGATCAGGAAATAATAACCGTTTTCACAAACCTGAAAACTAGTAAAGCACAGGACAAAGACGGTTTTCAAATCAAACCTTTCAAGTTTGTTATAAACATGCTAGCGCCAGTATTGGCAAGTATCTACAACCTAACCCTTTCTTCAGGAATTTTTCCTAGGCAAATGCAAATTACCAAGGTTGTTGCTATCCACAAGGGTGGGGATACAACAGACTTAGCTAATTATAGACCGATTTCGGTTCTGCCTGCACTATCCAAGGGTTTAGAGAAAATTATATATGTTAGATTAAATAAATTCTTAGTAAAACACTCCGTGCTGTCCGACTGCCAGTATGGTTTCAGGCAAAAGAGGTCAACAGAAATTGCATTAATTAAGCAAACAGAGCTAATAATAAATGCTTTTGAAGAAAGACAAATTGTGCTTGGAATTTATATCGATTTCTCGAAAGCATTTGATGTAATCAATCATAGTCTGTTACTACATAAGCTAAGCCATTATGGAATTGGAGGAGTGTGCCTGTCGTTAATAGAATCCTATCTGAAACACCGTATGCAAATGGTAGTTATTAATCACAGGTCATCCAGCTTACCACATATTTTGTCTGGAGTCCCACAGGGTAGTATTTTAGGCCCTTTATTGTTCAATATCTATAGGAATGACATATTTTTTGCACCCTTGCCTGTCACTTTACTAGCTTACGCCGATGATCTCACGATGCTACTAGCTGGTAAAGATGAACGTGATTTATCGATGCAAGGAAATCAGTTTCTTGATTACTTACGCGTAAGGTCTGAAAATAATTCTTTAAAAGTAAATGCCAAGAAAAGCAATGCTATAATATTTCGTCCAAAGAATAAAACTACCCAAACAAATTTCGACCTCATGTTAGGCAGCAGTAAGATCGAAATCGTGCCAGCCGTCAAATGCCTTGGTGTGGTGTTCACCGAAACTCTAAGCTGGGACGTACATATAGATAATGTGCGAAGGAAAATGAACCTTATAAACGGTGTTCTGTGCCGGCATAGATACACTCTGCCAATGAAGGTAAAGGTTCTCATCTAGAACGCGTATTTACTTCCGATTACGAGTTATTGCTTAACTGTTTGGGGTACAACAACAAAACAAAATACACATAAGTTATAGTTGGCCAAAAACGGGCAATCAGGCTAATTGCAAATCTACCATGGAATTATCATACTCACCTGTACTTTAAACAGTATGGTATTCTCAGGATTCATGCTTTGTATCCATTAAAATTATTGTGTATGTACAAAAATGCAATTATAACAAATAACGAACCTTTACTAACAGCATTGAACCTAAATCATTATACACCAGCGTACAATGTCAGACATCACTTGCCTTGGCGGCTACCGTTTTGCCGCACCTTATATCGCAAACAGTCCTTATCATATAATGTGCCTTATTATCTGAACATACTTGCTGAAAATAATGTATGTTTAGAAGATACATCCCGAAATCAGCTATCATCCATGCTTTTGGATTTTGAAACAACTCCTCTTACATTGTAAATCATCACCATCATCATCATCATCTGCCTATATTTATGTCCACTGCAGGACGAAGGCCTCTCCCTGCGATCTCCAATTACCCCTGTCTTGCGCTAGCGTATTCCAACTTGCGCCTGCAAATTTCCTAACCTCATCATCCCACCTGACTTTCTGCCGTCCTCGACTGCGCTTCCCTTCTCTTGGTATCCATTCTGTAACCCTAATGGTCCACCGGTTATCCATCCTACGCATTACATGGCCTGCCCAGCTCCATTTCTTCCGCTTAATGTCAACTAGAATATCGGCTATCCCCGTTTGTTCTCTGATCCACACCGCTCTCTTCCTGTCTCTTAACGTTACTCCTAAGATTTTTCGTTCCATTGCTCTTTGTGCGGTCCTTAACTTGTTCTCGAGCTTCTTTGTTAACCTCCAAGTTTCTGCCCCGTATGTTAGCACCGGTAGAATGCAATGATTGTACACTTTTCTTTTCAACGACAGTGGTAAGCTCCCAGTCAGGATTTGGCAATGCCTGCCGTATGCACTCCAACCTAATTTTATTCTTCTGTAAATTTCTTTCTCATGATCAGGGTCCCCTGTGAGTAATTGACCTAGATAAACATATTCCTTTACAGATTCTAGACGCTGACTGGCGATCCTGAATTCTTGTTCCCTTGCCAGGCTATTGAACATTATCTTTGTCTTCTGCATATTCATCTTCAACCCAATTCTTGCACTTTCTCGATGAAGGTTCTCAATCATCTGTTGTAATTCCTCTCCATTGTTGCTCAATAGGACAATGTCATCTGCAAACCGAAGGTTGCTGAGATATTCGCCATCGATCCTCACTCCTAATCCTTCGCATTCTAAGAGCTTGAATACTTCTTCTAAGCATGCAGTGAATAGCATTGGAGAGATTGTGTCTCCTTGCCTGACCCCTTTCTTGATAGGTATCTTTCTACTTTTCTTGTGGAGAACCAAGGTAGCTGTGGAATCCTTGTAGATATTTGCCAAGATATTCACGTATGCCTCCTCCACTCCTTGATTACGCAATGCCTCTATGACTGCTGATATCTCTACTGAATCGAATGCCTTTTCATAATCTATGAAAGCCATATAGAGAGGTTGATTGTACTCCGCAGATTTCTCGATTACCTGATTGATGGCATGGATATGGTCCATCGTAGAATATCCCTTTCTGAAGCCCGCCTGTTCTCTTGGTTGACTGAAGTCAAGTGTTGTCCTGATTCTATTGGAAATTATCTTGGTGAACATTTTATACAATACTGAAAGCAAGCTAATGGGTCTGTAATTCTTCATTTCTTTAACGTCTCCCTTCTTATGAATAAGTATAATGTTGGCGTTCTTCCAGCTCTCTGGTACACTTGAAGTTGTGAGGCATTGCGTATAAAGGACCGCAAGCTTTTCAAGCATGATATCTCCTCCATCTTTGATTAAATCTACTGTTATTCCATCTTCTCCAGGTGCTTTTCCCCTGGTCATGTCTTTCAAGGCCCTTCTAACTTCATCGCTAGTTATAGAAGGAGCTTCTGTATCCGGTTCATCACTATTTCGAATGGAAGAAGCTTGGCTGTTTTGGCTACTGTACAGGTCAGTATAGAATTCTTCTGCTGCTTTCACTATGTCATCGAAATTGCTGATGATATTACCATGCTTATCTTTCAGTGCATACATCTTGCCTTGTCCTATGCCTAGTTTTCTTCTTACTGATTTCATGCTGCGTCCATATTTTACGGCTTCCTCAATTTTTCCCACGTTATAATTTCGAATATCCCTTACTTTCTTCTTGTTGATCAGTTTTGACAGTTCAGCGAATTCTATCTGATCTCTTGAGTTGGACACTTTCATGTTTTGTTGTTTCTTTATTAGGTCCTTTGTTTCTTGGGAGAGCTTCCCTACAGGTTGCTTTGGTGCCTTACCTCCCACTTCAATTGCTGCTTCTGAGATCAGCCTAGTTACGGTTTCATTCATTAGCTCTATGTTATCTTCATCTTCCTGTTCTAAAGCTGCATATTTGTTTGCGAGCACCAGCCTGAATTGGTCTGCTTTTACCCTTACTGCCTCTAGGTTGGCCTGTTTCCTCTTGACTAATTTCACTCTCTCTCTCTTCAAATTGAGAGAAATCCTAGACCTCACTAACCTATGGTCACTGCACTTAACCTTCCCTAACACTGCTACATCCTGCACTATGCTTGGATCGGCAGAGAGTATGAAATCTATTTCATTCCTTGTTTCTCCATTAGGGCTTTTCCAGGTCCACTTCCTGTTGCTGCGCTTCCTGAAGAAGGTATTCATTATTCGGAGCCTATTCCTTTCCGCGAATTCTACTAACATCTCTCCTCTTGCATTCCTAGAATCGATGCCGTAGTTACCAATGGCTTGCTCACCAACCTGCTTTTTCCCCACTTTTGCATTGAAGTCGCCCATGACTAAAGTATACTGAGTTTGCACCTTTCTCATTGCTAGTTCAACATCTTCATAAAACTGTTCTATTTCTTCATCATCGTGACTAGAGGTTGGGGCATAGGCTTGTACTACCTTCATTTTGTACCTCCTATTCAGCTTTATTACGACGACTGCTACCCTTTCATTAATGCTGTAGAATTCATCAATGTTGCCCGCTACGTTGTTATGCACTAGAAATCCTACCCCGGATTCTTTCTTATCTGGAAGACCTCTGTAGCAGAGGACGTGGCCGTTAGTCAGTACTGTGTAAGCCTCACCAGTTCTTCTAACCTCACTAAGGCCAATAATATTCCAGGAAATGCCTGATAATTCTTCAAATAGTCCTGCTAAGCTAGCCTCACTCGAGAGGGTGCGCGTGTTGAACGTTGCCAGGTTCAGTTTCCATTGGCGGCCTGCCTTGACCCAGAGATTCTTAGCACCCTCTGCCGCGTAGCAAGTCTGACCGCCGCCTTGGTCAGGTGCTCCGCAGCCACTGGGAACTGAGGGCCATGGGTTAATTGTCGGAGTCATGAGGGAGGTGGTGGCCGAATACTGCACCAGGGAGGCCAATTCCTGTTCTGGTGAGGGAGTGACTTTGATGAAGCTTAGTGGGCCTGCCTAGTTTGGTTGCACCTGAACTAGTATAGCCCCACTAGCTCTCGGCAATATGTTTTTTTTTTGCCGGTGTCAGGCACCACTCCATGCCTGAAAATGTAGTGGAATGGAGCAGGATTCGAACTTACGACCTTCAGATTTGAAGTCGGGTGTTCTACCTCTACTCCAAGCCACCACTTAGATTTAGGTGTACGTTAAAGAACCCGAGGTGGCCAAAATTAATCCGCAGTCCCCCACTGCGTCATGCCTCCCAATCATATAGTGATTTTGGCACGTAAAACCCCAGCAAATATTAGAGGTTTAGAATAGGGGCCTCAAACGTTTTGGGGCCCCAAAGAAATAGCGTAGAAGCCACTGCGCATGCGCAAGACGCAAACTGTGTTTGGGTTTTGCGTCTGGCACGCTATTTTATCGATTTAGCGGGAGCCCCAAAACCTGCCCCAAAAGCTTTCGTCAACAAAAATGGTGGCGCCCATCGAAGCGACGGCTCTAACCTAGCACCCCACTGGGCTCGATTCGTGGTAACGCGTGAAGTTCGTAAGCTAGAGAAGTGTTTGGCGGTTATCGATTTCCCTCAAATAACATGTGTAATGATTGATTCATTAGACGCCGCTGATTCCGAATTCAATGGCTCGTAGGGCTAACACGGATTGACTTGGCTGGGTGAAGGTACGTAAGGTTGGTTACTCAAAACTAAGCGCAACAAGTTGCTTGCTGCTAATAAAATAAGTTCTAAATTGTAATTAAACACGAAAATCTAAATTACTCTTCTTATCATGAAATGGTATATTTTGTTTTAATATTTTTATGCCCCAACACTAACACCTGCAAAGCTCTTTGGGGCCTCTAACTTTGGGGGCCCCTATTCTAAAACTTTACTCACATCAACATGGTTTGCTTTTTGACAGTAACCCGTTTTTACAGCATAACCACTCTTGTCAATGTGTTGTTTACCTTTGCTCTTTGTGCACCATCGCGGCTTTTACCATTTCGAGCGAGTTACGTTCGGAACGTGCTTCTGACACTGATGTGCCGTTTGCGCAGTAATCCTTTAAAGCTTCGCTTACACCAATTCAGACAGCAAGTGGCATCTGTTGTCTGACATTTTATTTTAACGCATGTTCTCGCCGTGCTAGAGACCTAAGATAGCGGCCAGGCTGATGCAAATGGACAGTATATAGAGATGTACCAACTATTCTGGGCCAAGCTAACTGAAAAAAAAGAGAAAACAAGATAGGATGATGAGACAAATAACACGAGATATCATAGCACGAAAGACTTGTTTTAGCTCATAAAAAAAGAAGCTGTGAGCAGCTCGCAGATCGCTGGACAGCTGAACTTCTACGCCGTAGGCAGATATGACGTGAGAGTTCGACGACGCTGAACATTATTTTGTGTTCACGGCAGCTAAAAAGCAGAGTTCGTAGTTAATATTACTGCAAATAACTAAAAATAATAACTTCGTACTATTAGTCATAAAATAAAAGCACTGATTTCACCCTCTGCAGCGATTCGCTGGAACTTAAGAGCTTCCGGGGCCATCGAAAAAGGGTTCTGTGCAAGCAAGATGTCGCTGTTGTTGATGTCAAGGGCCGACCGTCACGGCAGCATGCAACATTTTGTTACGACGGATTGTGCAAAAACACTATTTCCGTAGTCGAATTTGATGATGTATGCACAAATAAAACTGCAAATAAAAATGGCTATATTTGGCTACAAAATATTTTGCATTTTTTTCTTGTTTCGCTACATTTGGGCTACAACTTCTCTAGCTTTTGGCTACGCCACCTCGTCGGACCTGGCAACACTGGTCAGAACCCATCTAAGTGGTTTTTGAGTGGTATTATGTTTTCACAGTCATTGTCAGTTTTGCCGAGTCATGCTTATGACTATGACTTCTACCAGAATCCTTTAGTGTTTCCTTCACTTAGTAACTATGTCCGAACCCAGTTCAGTGGTTTTTGAGTGTTAATATTTTCCGCTGGGTCATTGTCATGACACGCATGTCATGAGATTTATGTCATGACCTATCACTTATGTTAGTCATACACTCCTCTGATAATATGCCAAATTTGGTACCTACCAAGTAAACGAAACGACCATGAGAGCACCAAGATGTAGTCGGCTGTTTCATGACCTACATGACACGCATGTCATGACATTCATGTTATGACATACCATTTATGTTCATCATATACTGTCGTCATAGTATGCCAATTTTGGTACATACCAAGTTACTTATCTATCTAGTCGTAGGCGACTAGATAGATAGATAGATAGATAGATAGATAGATAGATAGATAGATACTGTCAAAGTTGCAAATGTTCGGCAAGAAATGCTTCGCTTTTAAAAATAAAGCACGGACAGCAAAAAAAGGCAGACAACATGTGCACAATTTACGCTATGTAGACTGATGACTTTTAGAAAAGTACTTTAACAAATAATCTGTTTATGCAGTTCCTGCTTGTGTAGAGCCTGTGATTTCATTCCAAAGGCCAGTGTAAGGAGTTGAGATTGGACGCCTGTGTCATTGTCACATGTAAGAGGTCGCCAGCGGTATACGAAAACGAGGACGAAGTTCGCGGAGCGTTCCGAACGCCGCGAGCGCGCGAGGCGCGTGAACCGAGCTGTGATCGTGGAAGAAACAGCACGGTTCGATTATTATCGACGTGGTTCTTGAGCTGGAAGGTCGTCTCGTCAGCCATGCTCTGACGACGGGAGAGCGGAGGACCCGGCCACGAAGTCGTGACGCTAGCAAGGCCCAGGCGTAGCGGTAGTCCTCGGAGACGTCCGGGCGAAGCTCCTGGGACCGGCTGCTGCTGCTCACGGTGGTTCCGGTCTTCTTCTCGTAATAGGCATGAATTATTATATTGCAAGATAGTTCAGCCTGACATTATGTATTTCAGTTTTTCTCTTTTCTTTTTTTCTTTCTCTCTTTTTTTGTAGTGTATGAACGCGCTATATATTGATTTTCCGTTGACAAATGTTGCATGTGAATTTTGCATATGCCCACCCATTGCTGTTCATGTGTACCTGGGGCACTGGGTGCTCCCTCAAGCTGCTTTAGCAGCTTTTTGCCCTGTGTCCCCTCTTCCCTGTACTGCTTTGTACTGCGTGAAGGAGAAATAAACTTTCTATTCTATTCTCTCTCTCTCTCTCTCTCTCTCTATATATATATATATATATATATATATATTGATAGTACGCGTTTAATAGTAGATACGCTCGGCGTTTTTATGAATGTGCCGAAACAGGCAACGGCCAAACGGAGCGAGCGCGAGCACCAACAACAAACGTCTGCTGGCGCCCGTATTTCTCACTACAATCACTCCCCGGCGAACAAGGAGGAGCCATCCTGGCGACCTAGGGAGCAGGTAGAGCTGGTGGGTCGTAGTGCGGCTTCAGTCGGTCGATATCAACAGTTTCGCGTCCGCGACGCCGTTGGTCCGTAGATGGGTGAATAGGCTCAATGACGCAGTTGACCGGGGATGTCTGTCGGAGAATCCGGTAAGGGCCGACGTACTTTGAGCTGAACTTTGCTGAAAGGCCGGGAGTAGAGGAGGGAACGCGAAGCCATGCCAGCGTTGCAGGTGAATATGATGTAAAACACAAGCCTGCGTCGCGACTATGTTTCTGGCAGGCATATCTTGCGCGGTAAGTGAGCGGGCAATCTGACGACATTCTTCGGCATAAGTGGCGGCTTCGGATAGAGGAGTAGATTCTGAAGCGTCGGGGCGATACAAAAGAATCGTGTCCATAAACGAGGAAGGTTCGCGACCATAAAGAAGAAAAAAGGGAGAGAATCCCGAGGTAGACTGACTGGCGCTATTGTAAGCATACGTACCAAAGGGAAGGATGCGGACCCAGTTAGTGTGGTTAGCGGAAACGTACATGGCGAGCATGTCGCCGAGAGTACGATTAAAGCGTTCAGTCATACCGTTCGTTTGCGGATGATATGCGCTTGTAGTTCTATGCACAATGTTGCATTCCCGGAGGCGAGCTTCTACAGATTCAGAGAGGAATGCACGACCACGGTCACTCAGTAGCTCGCGAGGCGCACCATGTCGAAGAACAAGGTTGCGAAGGATGAACAAGCTGACTTCACGTGCTGTGGCCGCCGGAAGCGCTAAGTTTCGGCGTAGCGCGTGAGATGGTCCACGGCGACGATAACCCAGCGGTTGCCATCTGGGGTGTACGGTAGAGGGCCGTACAATTCAATGCCGATACGTTCGAAAGGCCGGTAGGGACAAGGCAAAGGTTGGAGCGGCCCTGTAATCTTGTTAGGTGGGCTCTTGCGGCGTTGGCATTTGGAGCATGAGTGGACGTACTGCCGAACGAAGTGGTACATTCCGCGCCAATAGTATCGAAGCCGGAGGCGTGCATACGTCTTTAGTACACCGGCACGGACGCATTGTGGATCCGCATGAAAAGAGGCACATATGTCGGAACGTATATGGCGAGGAATCACTAGCAACCATTTACGGCCGTCAGAGAGGTAGTTGCGGCGGTACAGAAGCCCATCGCGGATGGCAAAGTGACGAGCAGCGCGCCGAAGCGAGCGGTCGGTGGTGTGTGTGACGGCTGAGATAAATACTCCAGAAGAGAGGCTATCCAAGGATCGCGGCGTTGCTTAGCTGGCATGTCGGTGTATGTAAGAGACGAAGAATCACAGCTGGAGACAGACGCAGCACCATCCTCATCGGGCAGTGGCGAGCGCGAAAGAGCGTCGGCATCCGAATGCTTACGGCCGGACCGGTAGACAACACGGATGTCATAGTCCTGTAGACGAAGCGCCCAACGAGCTAGGCGACCAGAGGGGTCGTTTAACGACGACAACCAGCACAGGGCGTGGTGATCAGTCACGACGTCAAATGGACGGCCATATACGTAAGGTCGAAATTTGGTGATTGCCCTAACGATTGCAAGGCATTCTTTTCCGGTGACTGAATAGTTCGTTTCCGCTTTGGTGGGAGTGCGGCTGGCGTAAGAGACGACGTACTCTTCGAAGCCAGACTTACGCTGGGCAATGATAGCGCCGAGGCCTACTCCACTAGCGTCCGTATGGATTTCTGTGGGAGCGTCTGGGTCAAACTGGCGTATGATAGGTGGGGATATCAATAGATGCCGCAATGTGGCGAGCGCGTCTTCGCAAGCTGTAGACCATGCCGAGATGCCTTGGCTGTCGGCAAGCAGCTGCGTTAAGGGGGCGATTATGGACGCGAAATTACGCACGAATCGGCGAAAGTACGAACACAAGCCGATAAAGCTACGGAGTTCTTTCAGCGTAGACGGCCTGGGGAACTCGGCGACGGCGCGAAGCTTTGCAGGGTCGGGAAGGACACCGTCCTTGCTGACAACATGGCCTAAGATGGTAGGTCGGCGGGTGGCAAAGTGGCACTTCTTCAAATTAAGCTGCAATCCAGCGTCTGAAAGGCAAGTGAGGACACTTGCGAGGCGACTCAAATGGGAAGCAAAGTCCTTGGAAAAGACTACGACGTCGTCCAGGTAGCACATAAACGTGTGCCATTTGAGGCTTCTAAGAATGTTGTCCATGAGACGTTCGAAGGTGGCAGGCGCATTACAAAGGCCGAATGGCATCACGTTAAACTCATATAAACCGTCTGGGGTTACAAACGCAGCCTTGGGACGGTCAGGTTCATTCATAGGGACCTTCTAGTACCCAGATCGAAGGTCCAAAGAGAAGAACTCTGCTCCTTGCAAGCAATCGAGGGCGTCGTCGATTCTGGGCAGCGGATAAACATCTCTTCCTTTGATCTTCTTAAGGCGCCTATAATCAACGCAATATCTAATGCTACCGTCCTTTTTCTTTACCAGCATAACTGGGAAAGCCCAAGCGCTGTGCGAGGGCTGCATTAGGCCACGATGAAGCATGTCGTTGCCTTGTTCATCAATGACACGGCGCTCAGCATGAGAAACTCGGTATGGACGCTGGCGCAGGGGTGCATGGGTGCCAGTGTCAATGCGGTGAACGATGGCGGATGTGCGGCCCAAGGAAGACTGCTTATGATCGAACGACGTCCGAAAGCGGGCGAGCAGCTCCAAGAGTTGGGTACGCTGTGCAGGCGGGAGTGTGGAATCAATAGACGGGAGGAATGCCTCTAAGGAGGACGAATCGGCGGAGATAGCAGGAGTAATGCTGTCGACGAGAACGCCTATCGTGTCGTCAGGCAGTTGAGTAGAGTATGCGGAATCAATATCCTCAAGCCGGCCTATACATTCACCACGGTATAACGCGGGTGTGAAAGACAACCAATTCGTGACGTAAATGGCGCTGCAAGAGTTTTCGACCGTGAGAACTGCAAAAGGGAGGATGATGTTTTTGCGAGAGATGAAGGCTTCGGAGGGCGCAAACAGGGCGGTGGAATCGGAAGCAGAGCCGCAAGAAAGTGGCACAAAAACAGAAGACAAAGGAGGGATGTCAGTGTCCGCGGCGACGACCACTCGAGATGGTGGCTTGTCAGAAGTGGCGGCACACATCGGCGACAACTCAAGTTCGCACAGCGCACAGTCAATAACGGCATGGTTAGTAGCGAGAAAGTCCCAACCCAAAATAACGTCGTGAGAACATGGCGAAAAAAAAAACGAGAAATTCGACTCCGTAAAAAATGTCCTGTATGACAAGACGAGCTGTGCATGCCACTGAAGGTTGAATGTGGTGTGCGGTCGCGGTACGCAGAGAGACACCGGAAAGCGTTATTGTTATTTTTTTAACTTGCGGCACAGTTCTCCACTAAGCACAGACACAGCAGCACCAGTATCGACGAGTGCTTGCACAGAAACACCTTCGATATTCACGGCTATTTCGTTCGCAGATAGAAATCGAGGCCTTGAAGTTGTCGACACGAGCGAAGTTCTAGCCTCCGGAACCGCGAGGGCTAGTTTTCCGCTTGGACTGGTGGGGGGCGACGAACCATTGGGGAATGTGAACGGCGACGTGGTGAGGGCGACCGACGTGTGTCGTAGCCACGGCGATTCAGTGAGCAGGTGTCCATCGTTGAATGGGAGGACATCGGGCGTGGTGGTTCAGAACGAAAGTAGTCCCGATTGTCTTCACCCGCACAAGGACGGAAGTCACGACGACGGCAGAAACGTGCGACATGGCCAGGCAGAGAACAGAAGTAGCAAATAGGCCTGTTGTCCGGTGTGCGCCAAGGATTAGTGGCTGCGGCGCGGGACGTCGAAAAGGTGGCGGGTTCGGGTGGATAGGCGCACGCGCAGTGAAAAAGGCATTTGCTGGTCGACCAGGATCCGGGCTGAGCAGCATTGCTGGTGACTGTCTGCGTGCGACTTCAGCGCAGGTCAGAGGAACGGAAACAGGCGGATGCTGGAAGGTGGTTGGAAGCGTCTCAGAAATTTGCTCCTCTATGGCCTGTCGTAGCGTCGGAGCAAGCCCCTGCGCCGAGGCCGGGACGCAGGGAACAAGGGACAATTGCCGTGCCACTTCCTCTCAGACGAACTGCTGGATCTGCTGCCACAACATTGTGGTGTCAGTAGAAACGGTGCTTCAGTGAATGATGACATGTCGGCCGGGTCAGAGCTCGGGAGTTGTGTAGAAATGCGCTGTTTCCGCAACTCGTCATAGCTCTGACAGTACTGAACCATGTCTGCGACAGTTTGGGGATTCTTGGCAATCTGCATTTGGAAGGCGTCGTCCTCAATCCCCTTCATGATGTGTCTCATTTTATCAGCTTCGGACATAGCAGGGTTGACGCGACGGCAGAGGTCCACAATATCCTCAATGTAGGACGTGAAGGTCTCACCGCATTGCTGGGCGCGACCGCGTAAGCGTTGTTACAGGTGTACCACCGCACCACCGTTGTACCGGTGGTACAGGAGCACCTTGTTGGGGCACGTCGTCAGGCATTGCCGAGGCTGAGGGTAGAGTCCGGGTACGGAGTTCCAGGATGAAATGGGAACCAGCATCTCCACCAATTGATAGTACGCGTTTAATAGTAGATACGCTCGATGTTTTATGAATGCGCCGAAACAGGCAACGGCCAAACGGAGCGAGCGCGAGCACCAACAACAAACGTCTTATGCTTCGTTTTCTGATGGCGCCCGTATTTCTGAATACAATTTATATATATATATATATATATATATATATATATATATATGGAGCTAAAAAAGTCGCCGGTCATGAAACAGAAAAAAAGAACTGCCACTAAACAGACAAGAAAATCTGTAAATCCAGCGGCAAAATCCCTAAAATGTCCTCGCGACCAGGGCACGGGGAACCAAACTTTATCAACAATGACCATTCGAACTCATGCCTGTGAGGCAGTGTGCAATTGTCGGGTTCAGACTAATTATGCATAACTCGACCGAGCAAAAGAAAAATAGTTACTTCTGATACCACATCTTTTTTTGCCGTTAGCCCTCCGCTATTGGTCAAAAGTTGTCGGGCGACGCCAAATTTGCTTTTCTGCCACGATACATAACTAAACCGTGAAAACTCACCACGTCAAAGTGACGCCTACGCATCAAAGGTGCATTATTACGCCGAGTAAAAGAGAACTTTTTTCTGAATAGCCGGAGATGGCCCCGTTCCACAAGGAATAGAAGACGTCTGCCCACCGACCACTCTAGCATTTGCTACGTGGAGCTGCCGCGTAAATAGATTTATTTACATATATAAAAATTTCTACGTGGCGCAATAACGTTTTTGAGCCCTTTCGGAAAGTATAAGATATTTCTCTGCCAACTAATGGTCCAGTTTGGCCTTTTTAACCTTTTTAGTCCATTTTTAACCTTCCGATACACACCGCCGCAATTTTCGACCAGCCGCCGCCGCAAGCTAAGCATGGGGAAGCAGACAAACCACAGACGTCACCGTAGTCGTCCTCAACCTGTTGTCTACTTTCACTGCGCTGGTTCAGCCACACAGAAACCCTCTCCACTTCTGCGCAATGCTCACCTATGGTCAGTAAATTAGATAAGAATGACCTGTCAAGGTAGGCAATGCCAATTTGCTTTCAAAGCCCCATATAAATATACCTCCTGCAAACAAGGACATCGTTTGATTGGGCTGTTTAAACAATACTGCAGGCGACCACCCGGTGCTTTCGTAAGTGGTTATGTAAGTTTGACGGCAGGAGTTTGAAATAAAATCACGATCGAAGAGTTTTACTTTATACAGCCTAAGTTTTCGCGACACCCAGACTGCGGGAGTGGTGGCGTGTGTGTATGTATTTCGGAGGCCACAACAGACGATACTTGAAGCATGCTCACGCAGCTGAAGAAGAAGTGAAAGCAATGAATTCCCATGAAGAGAGGGGGGAGGGCGAATAGGGAAGAAGAGAAAGATGGCCACATACAGAGCACTTCTTTATTTTTGTTGGACTATCCGGTTCTTGGCCTGTATCCAACTAACGTCTAGAATTTACATCTAAATCTACTTCAGGCCACAATACCAGAAACAGAATTCTGCATCTATACAGGTCTGTCCTCTCAGCGTTCCCTCTGCAACTTAATTGCCATGTGCCTAAATCGACTGAGCATTATTTTTGTATTCAGGTACTGATTGTCAAGAGAAAGAAAATAATTCTGTGCCGCCAGCTTTGGCGCTCTCTAAATTCCGACAGCCATTAGAGTGTTTTAGCTGAGCGCTTGCTGACCGCTCCTCTCAGACGGGCATATGCTAGCAAATGCCACACAACCGCTTAGCGGCAACGCCAATGCGCTTGCGCACAGCGCTCATACCGGCAGCGGAACGAAGACCGCATCCCGCGCCCCGCTACAAAGCCGACTGAGCGGAGCGTGACAGCGTGTCTACTTGGCCTCTTCGTCGTTTTGAAGCCTAGTCGATAGCGTCTCGGCAAGACGCGCTTATCAAATTCGAAATCTGCGCAGTTCCCCGCAGTATCTCAGAGATTGACATCGGAGCGGAGCGTAAACGGCGCTCTGCAAAAACTGTCTAATGTCTCTCTTGCGAGGGATACAGTCACAGGCACGCACGTACAGTGTACAATCTACACGGTTATTAAGATTAGTGACACAAAACGTTCTACCTTGCTAGGTTTCAAAGAATTTCTATTACTGCTTTCATGTTATTCGTTCATGTTACATTACTTCGTCACAAAAGTCGTCCTAGCGTCCTTGTTATCGCTCACACACACACACACACACACACACACACACACACACACACACACACACACACACACACACACACACACACACACACACACACACACACACACACACACACACACACACACACACACACACAAAGCACACACATAGACACATATGGGATGTCGCGTCTGCTGAAGGACGAATCCCAACATGAAAACGTAACACTGTTTAGTCGAATAGCAGTGGCAGCGGACGAGCATACCAACGCTACGCTCGTCTCGGAGGCGGAAGAGAAAGGCACCCCTTCGAAGCAGGCCAGCCTGTTTTTATAGCAGCCTTCGGTGACATATCTCTCTGTTAACGCTGCGGAGGTGACGCGGTGCAGAGACGCAGTGCGATCGAAGACGCAGTGCGGTCGAAGACGCAGTGCATCGGAGACGCGCGGAGTGCAACTCTCTCTCTGTGCACAGAAATATGCGCAGAGTGTATCGCCACATCACCCCCCCGCGGAGTGGAGAGCCCTCCGGGTTTGTAAACATCTGGGCAGCGTACCCGACGTCCATAGCGTGTAATGACAGAATCAGGCTGCGAGGTCGGGGGTCGTGGTTCGACGCCTGTGTGTGCATTGGTATTTCCTGGTTCGGCGGAATCGATGTAGGCTGGCTCCAGCCGGTCGATAGAGACGCGGACGTCGTTCCGGTTAACGAGCAGGGTGAAGGTTTTGTCGTCGCGACGGAGAACGGGATAGGGTCCGCTGTAAGGTGTTTGGAAAGGCCTGCAGATGGTGTCGTCGTGGAGAAAAGTGTACGTGCACGTTGTCAGATCCTTGAACACGAAAGGTGCAGTCTTACAGTGGTGAGCTGCAGGTGACGGGCGGAGGGCAGCGATGGTGCATCGGAGCGGGGCGACGAAATCGGTGTAGTCTGACGTCGCGGTGGTGGATGGCGGTGCAGCAAGGAAATTCGCCTGGGAGACGGAGTGGTTCCCCGTAGGCGAGCTCTGCGGGTGTAGCCTGAATGTCCGGCTTGAAGGTGGCGCTAAGACCTAGGGCGACGGCTGGGATGGCTTCGAGCCAGGTTTTGTCCGGGTGGCACATGCTGGCTGCTCTGAACTGTCGGTGGAAGCGCTCGATCATCCCGTTGGCGCAGGGGTGGTCGCTCAAACCGAGCGCTCAAACCAGACGGTCAGCCCGAGGAGCCTGAAAAGGTGCGATGCGAACTGTTGTCCTTGGACAGTGGTGATACGAACTGTTGTCCTTGGACAGTGGTGACGCGGCGAGGGGGCCCGAATCGAACAATCCAGCTGGCGAAGAAGGCCGAAGCGATGTCTTCCGCAGTGATTCCCTCGAGGGGCCATGCATCAGGCCATCGAGTATACCGATCGATGGTGGTGAGTCAGTAGCGATAGGATGTAGCTGGGAGAAAGGGCCCTATGATATCAAGGTGGACATGTTAAAACCGACCAGAGGCCTGGGGGAATGCTCCGAGCGGTGAAGTGACATGCCTGGTGATTTTAGGGCGCTGGCATTGAATGCAGGAGCGCGTCCAGTTGGGGCAATCCCGCTGCATGGAGGGTCAGACATAGCAGTCAGCCACGAGGCGTGTAGAGGAGTGTATACCGGAATGGCTGATATTATGCAGCTGGGTGAAGAGGGCACGGCGGTGGGACAGCGCCACGTAAGGCCTGCTTTGTGCTGTTCACATGTCGCAGTAGATAGTCGTTGACGATCCAGGTATGGGGACTTGTTGCAGCTGTAGTGAGGACCCGCCCTTAAAAACTTCCTGCAGTTCGACGTCCGTAGTCTGAGCCTCGGCGAGGACGTTAGTTGTTATCTGCGAAGAGCTGTTAGCTACCACACGTGAAAGCGCGTCGGCGACCACGTTGTCCTTCCCTTCGGTGGTAAACTGGGCAATGAACGACAGCTGGTTCTGCTGGACCGGCGGGAGTTTGTCGTGGCATTGAGAAAAGGCGTAGGTCAGATGTTTATGGTCGGTATAGATAGTGCAGTGCTGTGCTTCTAGAATGTGATGAAAGTGTTGAACTGCTTCCTATATCGTCAGAAGTTCTCTGTAGTAAGCTGGCGAACTCGACGCGGCGGGGGTCGTGGTTTCGTCGGTGGGAAAAGCCGCAGAACGGGTAGTTTTCCGAGCTTAGAGTTTCTTGGAGAAGAACGCCAAAGGATGCGAGGTGTTGTCTACGCGTTGCATAATGGCAGCGCCGATGGTGAAGCTGGAGGCGTCCGTGAAGAGCCCCAAGGGAGCGTCTGGCACGGGTTGGCGGAGAAGTGTGGCGGTGCAGAGAGCAGCTTTGCATTCTTCGAAAACTTGCGCTAAAGCCGGTGTCCACGTGACGGGTTCGTTTCCTCGTACACCAGCTAAGGCATCATGGAGGGGAGCCTGGTAGTCGGCTGCGTGTGGCAAGAAACGCCTGTAACAGTTTATCATTCCGAGGAAATGGCGAAGGTCTTTAGCGGTGGTGGGTTGAGGGTAATTTTGCAGCTCTGAGATGCGTTGAGGCAAGGGTTGAGTTCCCTCCGATGAAACTTCATGGCCAAGGAATTCGACGACTGAAGTAACGAACGTGCTCTTTGAGACATTGATGAGTAGGCCATGGTCATCGAGGCGCCGGAAATGTAGACGAAGGTGCCTGTGGTGTTCGTCAGCGTTAAGGGAAAACACCAATATGTCATCCAGATAGACGAAGCAGAAGTCGAGGCCGCGGATGACATCGTCGATGAAGCATTTAAAGGTTTGTCCCACGTTCCCCAGGTCAAAAATCATGAAGGGAAACTCGAACAAGCCGAAAGGGGTAATGATTGCAGTTTTCGGGACGTCGTCCGGATTGACGGGTTTCTGCGTGTATACCTTCACCAAGTCTAGCACGGAGAAACCATGGCAGCCATAAATGTAATGGGCGAAGTACTGTGTGTGGGTGAACGGGGTACCTGTCCGGAATGGGGCGGGCGTTGAGGGCACGATAGGGTACCAGCCAGAAGACCGAAGGCTGGCGGCCCACAGGGCCGCCAGCCTTCGGTCTTCTTCGGGTTAAGGTGAAGTGGCGAGGCCCATGGGCTCTCGGTGCGGCGGGCAATTTCCTCACGGAGCATGGCTTCGAACTCTGCTTTGGCTATGCGCATGAGGACCGGGGCAAGGCGGCGGGCGCGACAGAAAACTGGGGGGCCTGTAGTGGTCCGGATGTAGTGCACAGTGGTGTGCGGCACATTACGTGGCAACCCGCTAGGGCGCGTCAAACCGGGAAATTCGGCGAGGATGGTGTGGTACGGCGAATGATTTTCGACACCGAGTACTTTAATGCTTGGCTGGAGGATGGGCTTTCGCTGTCCTGGCGAAGAATGTCCCGTTTTCGCGTCGATGAGACAGTCGTGGTGGCAATCCGAAAGGAGGTTGTAGTGCGCCAAAAAGTCTGAGCCGATGATTGGCTCGATGACGTCGGCGATGACAAAATTCCAATGAAGGCCATGGCGTAGGTTTTTAAACTGGACGTGCAGCCTGACCGACCTGTAGGCACGCTGTAAGAACATTTAGGTTTAACACTGCGTGCGCGCGAGCGTCCAGAATATGTTCGGCAGGGCGTGGGCGCACCGAAAAAAAGTTTTCGGGCGCACCGAGTAGCTCTGCTGCGAGCCGATAGAGGGCGCCGCGGTCAGCGGTCCCAGCTTAGCAGCGCCTTGACATTGCTCTGCCTACCCTAAATTTTCATTCATAGTGGAGTGAGTAGAAGTCGAAGCGCGAAGTAAATTCGTTATTTCAGATTAAAGGATAAGTATACCAGGCTTAATACCTCGCTAACATGAAGGTTCCTTGTGACGGGCGTGAATGACGGGAACACGGATCGATCGGGCAGCACTCAAAGCCTACTCAAGTTACGCTCGCGCGCACAATTCGTTTCGTCCGGTCTCGCCATTCATCCAAGCATAAAAAATAAAAGCGTTAGCCCACGTGCCACCCCTCGATCAGAATAAAATAGTGACTGCACCGGAAAATGTTGCATTTCATGATTATCACTGCTTCCATTCACACTCAGAAAACCGTTCAAGAATCGTTGCGCGAATACAGTGTGGCTGCGACATAAATTAAGAAATGAAACGGCGCAAGCTTGCGATATCAGCTATGCACATCAGATATGTAAAAACTCTTTAAAATGGCAATTTATTAGGCGGGACGAAGCAGGCGTCTTGGATTACATCGTCACTAATACAGTTTATTGATGAAAACCTGAGCAAATGCTTTTTTATTCCGATTCCACTTAACATAGACCGTGTATATTATTTATTTGGCTCTCGTCCATTGAGGACTTAGTGGCTCTCACAAGATCTCAAAAAAGGGGGTGACATTTTTTTCCTAAATTGTATAGGAGAATGTGCCAATGTCAGCGTGTTTGACAATGCATGCTACAGCCTGTCCACAAACACACTTACACCCACCACACAAGAATCCCATAGACCTTTTATTTTATTTTGTTGCAAGGCAAATTCGTTATTTCAGATTAAAGGATAAGTATACCAGGCTTAATACCTCGCTAACATGGAGGTTCCTTGTGCAGGGCGTCAATGACGTGAACACGGATGGATCGGGCAACATTGATGGCACAATACAAAAAAAAATTGTGCATGAAGCAGCTCGATAATTTTAATAGGGGATAACCATCCGAGAAGCTTACGCTCTCATACACTCCAACAATAAAAATATGATGAATAAAAACATGTAAACGTGTAATATACACTTCACGCGCATTGTAAAGAAAATTCAGCAGCCAGGATGGAACAAATTTGAAAATCGGACACATATCTGCAAAGAAAGCAGCAGTATTATACAGGGTGCACAAGAACCATAGTAATGTTGTTGCCGTCGCTTGGAAATACTCAGATTATTTTGTTACAATCCGCTAATTATATAATTAGTAATATTACTCAACTTCTGAAATATTTAAATTAGATTAAACGTGTCAATGATAAAATTGTATAGCAACATGACAGATTCCCGATACAGCTTTCCATTGCTCAATACATGATACATAAAAGCGTTTTCCGAGCGTGAAAGAAGCCCACGAATACACGCAAAGTGCCTCTAGCGGCCAGTCGCACGGCAATTCGAGAGTTTTCTATGTTGCTGTACAATTCTCTCGTTCACAGTTTTTATCCAATTATAGCATTATAAAAGTTGATTAATCAATTATGAAAATAATTATGTAATTTGGCGGAATGCAAAAAAATAATCTGAGTATCTCCAAGCGACGGCAGATGACATTACGTTGGTCCTGTCCAGCTGCGTGACATTTGCATATTTTTAAAAATCTTGGTGCATGATAGTTAGTTAGAGCATGATATATCTTGTACAAGCAGCAACATTTGCACAAACTGCTGTGGCACACAGGAGGTTCTCTCTTCCGCATCGGCTTTCAAGGTTTATTTAACCGTGTGAGGTTCTTTGGACAGTTCGGAAATAAGGTGGGAACCGTTTTATCGAGCTCCACGTACTATGCCGTCGATATCGTATCCTCGCAAAAATGTTTGGCGCAGACTAAAGTCCCTAGATTTCCTGGTCTTTTTCAAGTAGCGACATGTACTCAGTCGGCCGTCATTATCTTCCTAGATAGCATGCGACCGTCAACGGCCACTGCTATCTAAACTGCTGGCAGCAGCGTGCAAATGATTGAGGGGGAACAGGGTTAGGGAGAACATGGTTGCCGGAATGAACACCGCCCATTGAGATTCGTCGGCGGTGCTTCAAAGCTTGTCGCTACTTAAAGAAAGCAAAAATATCTAGGGACTTAAGCGCAGACATGGTCGGTAGGCATTTGAATTCGGTCTGCCCTCAGATTTGCACTGCGCCACTGCTCTAGACGACCGCTTTCGGACGGCGCTTAGAATAAAGGCACATGCTCCGCACAAGTCCATTATCCAGAATTGCAGTTCGGAACGAAGCACTTTCTAGCTGTTTCAAACACCCCTCAGAAGGCTGCTGCCACCTTTGTCGAGGGCTCGTGGCGACAATACGCAAGCATAAGCTCATGAACCGCACGCGAACAAAAAGCGTGCCTTCGAAAGAGCGCGGCCGCACATGCTAGAGCACTGCACGGGCCTGATGTTTCGGCCCGAGCCCGGCCCGGTCCTGCTTTACGAGGCCCGAGTCCAGCCCGGGCCCGTAATACAAAGCCCGAGTCCGCCCCAGGCCCGGGCGGACATGACCGAGACCAGCCCGGGCCCGTGCTACTGAGCCCGGGCCCGGCCCGGGCCCGCACGTTCATTACTAAGCTTAGCTAGGGCCCGCGTGTGCATGACTAGGCCCGGTGCCTGTAAGATTGTACCGTATCTGTCTGCCTCACCTTCTCGAGGTTTAATCAGCTGCATTATATAAGCAATAAAAGGCAGAAATCTGTTTCTCCCACGGGAACACCAGTAAGCCGGCCATTTCCTGTGATGCTATTGTTCCGCTGGTGAGCATGCACTTACCTTGATTTGTACGATATGGTTCTATGATGTCATTTAGCATGCAAATATACAGGGTGTTACAGTTTAGCTGCACCAAATTTTTAAATATTGCCTGTGGCAGATAGCACAATTATAATCCTTGATCTAAACTACTCGATGAGGCGGCCATTACTTCCACGAGAATTCAAAACGCATAATTGAAGAATTACCATAAATATGCTAATTACTTTTTCATTAATTATTTTACGGCACATCTTTTAATCCACGAATTATAGCCACCGTGTTCGCAAGGCGTATCCACTTGGAACGAATTCTCAGGACTAAACCAGTTTCGAGATAATAATTTTCAAAGTGTCCGACGAAATCAATCAAATCAAATCAATTTATTCTCCAGTTTACATGCTGGACGGTCATTTTGGACTAAAAGCTACATATGTAGCTTGACGTGACCCAAAAGACCAGGCAAGACAATAGTACAGCAGTGTGCGCACATGCGCAATAATTCACATATATTTCCAGCTCTCGCTGGAATTCCTCATAGACGAAATAGCTATGAACGGAACGACAAAGAATATTTCCGCCACGGCGCGTTAACAGAATTAGAAAAAGGTTTAACAGAATGCATTTTAAACAACACTACAATAGCAATACTAGCTATACAAAACAACGCCACACCAGCTATAAAGCATAGCATGAGACTGAATTTTACAAGATTACCATTTGCTAAGAAAAGGAAACAGGATGCACATTATATACTCAGAACCATACACAAAGGCAGAATAATAATCACATCACATACATTACAAGCGACCAAAGTATGAGCCGAGTTCTTTCTTACTGAAATTATCGACATTTTTGTATTTGTTCAAAGTGAATGGTAGGTTATGTATTAACGACTGATGCTTATAGAGTGTTCTGAAGTATGGAATTGACCATGTCTCAGGATTTCTTGTGTTCGCATTAATGCGACGACGCTCTAAGGAGGCTGATTGTTTTATGCAGTTCCAAGCTAATTCTTACATGGATAGCCTGATGGATGGTCAGAACGGCTAATTGATTATTAAACATAATTACGCTAATTAACTTTCTGATTAATTATTTTACGGCACATCTTTCAATCTGCGAATTATAGCCGCTGAATTAGCAAGGCGTATTCACTTGGAACGAATTCTCAGGACTGAACCAGTTTCGAGATATTATTTTTCAATGTGTCCGACGAAATGCATGGGCGTTCCAGTTAACTTTTTGAGGAAAACGTTGTTTTATGCATTGAAGCACAAAAGTAACTGGCCTTACGCTAACATAATGCAATAGTATTGACACTGGTAATAGTTCAATCGCAAAAGCGGCAACACGGAAATGGTTTGAGGCGTGGTTCTTTGTATAATTTATTTTTCCTTACGCGGAAACAACGTTCGTTTTTGCGGACAAGAAAAAAAATTGCGTAGCTTGCACTGGCGGCGCAATGCTAAAGAGACAGCGGAGCTGATGGGCACCTAGCTAGGCCTGGCTTTTGGGCTACCAAGTCACTACCAAGTCATCCCCAGCATTTCCAGGAATGTATTTATTATTAATTGATTATCGATTAGCTATTGATTGGCTATCGATTGTCTATCGCAAGATATTGGCCACGTATTCGGGCTAGGTTAAGCACTACCAAGTTATCCGAACTTATTGATTATTGTTCGATTATTGATTAGCTATTAATTGGCTATCAATTGGCTATCGTAAGGTATTGGCCACGTATTTGGGCTCGGCTAAGCACTACCAAGTCATCCCCACTATTTTCAAGAATTTATTGATTATTGAAAGATTATCGACAAGCTATTGATTGCCTATAAATTGCCTGTCGATGACTGACTAAGCTTAAGTAGTCCCCACCATTCTTAGCTAGACTTATCCAGGCTCAGCTTCGCTAGTTCACAGGTGTATGTGCCGCTGCGCGTGGACCCTTTCTGCGCTTTTGCCAGTATCGGACCTCATTTTTGGTTTCAGATGACACATTACGCACGGCTGAAACAGCTCCGCTGTTAAAAATCAGAACTTCATCTGTTTTACTATTTTCTTTCATAAGATGTACAGTCATTTGATAAGATATACAGCAAAGACAGTGGTGTGGATCAGAGAACAGACGGGGATAGCCCATATTCTATAGTTGACATTAAGCGGAAGAAATGGAGCTGGGCAGGCCATGTAATGCGTAGGATGGATAACCGGTGGAACATTAGGATTACAGAATGGATACCAAGAGAAGGGAAGCGCAGTCGAGGATGGCAGAAAACTAGGTGTAGTGATGAAGTTAGGAAATTCGCAGGCACAAGTTGGAATCAGCTAACGCAAGACAGGGGAAATTGGAGATCGCAGGGAGAGGCCTTCGACCTGCAGTGGACATAAATATACGCTGACGATGATGATGACAGTCATCTTGCGAGTGTCACTTCAGCTTGGCACAGAATGCATTGAACCATGCAATACATAACGGTCGCGTGTGCTCGAAGGCCTACTTAGGCCCTTCAATGAGCGGGCCCGAGTCTGGCCCGGGCCGTGGCTTCAAGCCCGAGTCTGGCCCGGGCCGTGGCTTCAAGCCCGAGTCCGGCCCGGGCCCGCGGCCTCAAGCCCGAGCCCGGCCCGGGCCCACGGCTTTAAGCCCGGGCCCGGCCCAAGCCCGCCGACAAACGCTTCGGACGGCCCGACCCGGTCCGTGGGCCGGGCCGACCCCGGGTTTTCGGGTCGGCCCGGGCCCGTGCAGTGCTCTAGCACATGCAAGCAGGAAGACGAAGCATCGGTAGCACGCGCCTTGCCGCCAAGGCTGCGACCGCATTCCGCAGCACCCTCTACGACGGCGCCGACCGCGCTGTAAACGAGCCGAACATAATCTGGACGCGAGCGGGCGGCGCTTTCGCGCGCGTTGTCGGGAGAGTGTCAGCACCTCTCTTGCTTACTCTTACAGCGTGGCCGTAAGTCTTGATTGTGGACCGATTTGCCGCGCTGAACTCGAAAGACGTAGGAGGACGGCTACCTTGAAGATGGGCTCGTGGGTAGCAGCAAACATCGGAACTGCTGTCGACAAGGAACCGCTGCTTTGTAATTTGGTCGGTGACGAAGATGCGACAGCCTCCTGGTTGGCAGCTCGCAGCCGTGTCTACGAGCTGCCGTTGGCGTTTCCCATATGTCAGGTGGAGCAGGGTGGTCGACATTGTCGTGCGCTGTCCCCGAAGCGTCGATG